>NC_058085.1:268776724-268873242 GCF_014858855.1 Bufo gargarizans | reverse complement strand
GGTGCACATAGGGTCATTCAGAATAACTTCCACACACGCTTTCTGTGCATTTCCAAGTCTAATTCTGTCACTAAATCCATACCGGTGACCCAGCGCCTAAATACTAGGCCTCAAATTTAATCCCTCTAAATCTCTCGTTACCCACCGCTGTACTGTGTTGCTGGGCAAGAGTATTTAGTGTCCGTCAAAGCACATTTTTTGTTCTGGGTTGAAGTACAATTCCCAATTTAGCAATTTCATAATTTAGTGGTTCCTGCTATATCAGAGCTATTTGAAATCTATCCCTAAAAGGGTATATAATATTGAAGGTGCACATAGGGTCATTCAGAATAACTTCACACACACCCGCTACTGTGTATTTCCAAGTCTAATTCTGTCACTAAATCCATACCTGTGCACCCAGCGCCTAAATACTAGGCCTCAAATTTAAATCCCTCTAAATCTCTCGTTACCCACCGCTGTACTGTTGTTGCTGGGCAAGATATTTAGTGTCCGTCAAAGCACATTTTTTGTTCTGGGTTGAAGTACAATTCCCAATTTAGCAATTTCATAATTTAGTGGTTTCTGCTATATCAGAGCTATTTGAAATCTATCCCTAAAAGGGTATATAATATTGAAGGTGCACATAGGGTCATTCAGAATAACTTCACACACACGCTTCTGTGCATTTCCAAGTCTAATTCTGTCACTAAATCCATACCGGTGACCCAGCGCCTAAATACTAGGCCTCAAATTTAAATCCCTCTAAATCTCTCGTTACCCACCGCTGTACTGTTGTTGCTGGGCAAGATATTTAGTGTCCGTCAAAGCACATTTTTTGTTCTGGGTTGAAGTACAATTCCCAATTTAGCAATTTCATAATTTAGTGGTTTCTGCTATATCAGAGCTATTTGAAATCTATCCCTAAAAGGGTATATAATATTGAAGGTGCACATAGGGTCATTCAGAATAACTTCACACACACGCTTCTGTGCATTTCCAAGTCTAATTCTGTCACTAAATCCATACCGGTGACCCAGCGCCTAAATACTAGGCCTCAAATTTAAATCCCTCTAAATCTCTCGTTACCCACCGCTGTACTGTTGTTGCTGGGCAAGATATTTAGTGTCCGTCAAAGCACATTTTTTGTTCTGGGTTGAAGTACAATTCCCAATTTAGCAATTTCATAATTTAGTGGTTTCCTGCTATATCAGAGCTATTTGAAATCTATCCCTAAAAGGGTATATAATATTGAAGGTGCACATAGGGTCATTCAGAATAACTTCACACACACCGCTACTGTGCATTTCCAAGTCTAATTCTGTCACTAAATCCCATACCGGTCACCCAGCGCCTAAATACTAGGCCTCAAATTTAAATCCCTCTAAATCTCTCGTTACCCACCGCTGTACTGTTGTTGCTGGGCAAGATATTTAGTGTCCGTCAAAGCACATTTTTTGTTCTGGGTTGAAGTACAATTCCCAATTTAGCAATTTCATAATTTAGTGGTTTCTGCTATATCAGAGCTATTTGAAATCTATCCCTAAAAGGGTATATAATATTGAAGGTGCACATAGGGTCATTCAGAATAACTTCACACACACGCTTCTGTGCATTTCCAAGTCTAATTCTGTCACTAAATCCATACCGGTGACCCAGCGCCTAAATACTAGGCCTCAAATTTAAATCCCTCTAAATCTCTCGTTACCCACCGCTGTACTGTTGTTGCTGGGCAAGATATTTAGTGTCCGTCAAAGCACATTTTTTGTTCTGGGTTGAAGTACAATTCCCAATTTAGCAATTTCATAATTTAGTGGTTCCTGCTATATCAGAGCTATTTGAAATCTATCCCTAAAAGGGTATATAATATTGAAGGTGCACATAGGGTCATTCAGAATAACTTCACACACACCCGCTACTGTGTATTTCCAAGTCTAATTCTGTCACTAAACCCATACCTGTCACCCAGCGCCTAAATACTAGGCCTCAAATTTAAATCCCTCTAAATCTCTCGTTACCCACCGCTGTACTGTTGTTGCTGGGCAAGATATTTAGTGTCCGTCAAAGCACATTTTTTGTTCTGGGTTGAAGTACAATTCCCAATTTAGCAATTTCATAATTTAGTGGTTTCTGCTATATCAGAGCTATTTGAAATCTATCCCTAAAAGGGTATATAATATTGAAGGTGCACATAGGGTCATTCAGAATAACTTCACACACACGCTTCTGTGCATTTCCAAGTCTAATTCTGTCACTAAATCCATACCGGTGACCCAGCGCCTAAATACTAGGCCTCAAATTTAAATCCCTCTAAATCTCTCGTTACCCACCGCTGTACTGTTGTTGCTGGGCAAGATATTTAGTGTCCGTCAAAGCACATTTTTTGTTCTGGGTTGAAGTACAATTCCCAATTTAGCAATTTCATAATTTAGTGGTTCCTGCTATATCAGAGCTATTTGAAATCTATCCCAAAAAGGGTATATAATATTGAAGGTGCACATTGGGTCATTCAGAATAACTTCACACACACCCGCTACTGTGTATTTCCAAGTCTAATTCTGTCACTAAACCCATACCTGTCACCCAGCGCCTAAATACTAGGCCTCAAATTTAAATCCCTCTAAATCTCTCGTTACCGCTGTACTGTTGTAGCTGGGAAAGTTATTTAGTGCCCGTCAAAGCACATTTTTTGTTCTGGGTTGAAGTACAATTCCCAATTTAGCAATTTCATAATTTAGTGGTTCCTGCTATATCAGAGCTATTTGAAATCTATCCCAAAAAGGGTATATAATATTCAAGGTGCACATTGGGTCATTCAGAATAACTTCACACACACGCTTCTGTGCATTTCCAAGTCTAATTCTGTCACTAAATCCATACCGGTCACCCAGCGCCTAAATACTAGGCCTCAAATTTATATCCCGCTGAATTTGAATACAATACATTGGGCCAAATAATATATTTGTTGTTGTGGTGAACCATAACAATGAGAAAAACATCTAGTAAGGGACGCGGACGTGGACATGGTCGTGGTGGTGTTAGTGGACCCTCTGGTGCTGGGAGAGGACGTGGCCGTTCTGCCACATCCACACGTCCTAGTGTACCAACTACCTCAGGTCCCAGTAGCCGCCAGAATTTACAGCGATATATGGTGGGGCCCAATGCCGTTCTAAGGATGGTAAGGCCTGAGCAGGTACAGGCATTAGTCAATTGGGTGGCCGACAGTGGATCCAGCACGTTCACATTATCTCCCACCCAGTCTTCTGCAGAAAGCGCACAGATGGCGCCTGAAAACCAACCCCATCAGTCTGTCACATCACCCCCATGCATACCAGGGAAACTGTCTCAGCCTCAAGTTATGCAGCAGTCTCTTATGCTGTTTGAAGACTCCGCTGGCAGGGTTTCCCAAGGGCATCCACCTAGCCCTTCCCCAGCGGTGAAAGACATAGAATGCACTGACGCACAACCACTTATGTTTCCTGATGATGAGGACATGGGAATACCACCTCAGCATGTCTCTGATGATGACGAAACACAGGTGCCAACTGCTGCGTCTTTCTGCAGTGTGCAGACTGAACAGGAGGTCAGGGATCAAGACTGGGTGGAAGACGATGCAGGGGACGATGAGGTCCTAGACCCCACATGGAATGAAGGTCGTGCCACTGACTTTCACAGTTCGGAGGAAGAGGCAGTGGTGAGACCGAGCCAACAGCGTAGCAAAAGAGGGAGCAGTGGGCAAAAGCAGAACACCCGCCGCCAAGAGACTCCGCCTGCTACTGACCGCCGCCATCTGGGACCGAGCACCCCAAAGGCAGCTTCAAGGAGTTCCCTGGCATGGCACTTCTTCAAACAATGTGCTGACGACAAGACCCGAGTGGTTTGCACGCTGTGCCATCAGAGCCTGAAGCGAGGCATTAACGTTCTGAACCTGAGCACAACCTGCATGACCAGGCACCTGCATGCAAAGCATGAACTGCAGTGGAGTAAACACCTTAAAACCAAGGAAGTCACTCAGGCTCCCCCTGCTACCTCTTCTGCTGCTGCCGCCTCGGCCTATTCTGCTGCTGCCGCCTCGGCCTCTTCCTCCGCCTCTGGAGGAACGTTGGCACCTGCCGCCCAGCAAACAGGGGATGTACCACCAACACCACCACCACCACCTCCGTCACCAAGCGTCTCAACCATGTCACACGCCAGCGTTCAGCTCTCCATCTCACAAACATTTGATAGAAAGCGTAAATTCCCACCTAGCCACCCTCGATCCCTGGCCCTGAATGCCAGCATTTCTAAACTACTGGCCTATGAAATGCTGTCATTTAGGCTGGTGGACACAGACAGCTTCAAACAGCTCATGTCGCTTGCTGTCCCACAGTATGTTGTTCCCAGCCGGCACTACTTCTCCAAGAGAGCCGTGCCTTCCCTGCACAACCAAGTATCCGATAAAATCAAGTGTGCACTGCGCAACGCCATCTGTAGCAAGGTCCACCTAACCACAGATACGTGGACCAGTAAGCACGGCCAGGGACGCTATATCTCCCTAACTGCACACTGGGTAAATGTAGTGGCAGCTGGGCCCCAGGCGGAGAGCTGTTTGGCGCACGTCCTGCCGCCGCCAAGGATCGCAGGGCAACATTCTTTGCCTCCTGTTGCCACCTCCTCCTTCTCGGCTTCCTCCTCCTCTTCTTCCACCTGCTCATCCAGTCAGCCACACACCTTCACCACCAACTTCAGCACAGCCCGGGGTAAACGTCAGCAGGCCATTCTGAAACTCATATGTTTGGGGGACAGGCCCCACACCGCACAGGAGTTGTGGCGGGGTATTGAACAACAGACCGACGAGTGGTTGCTGCCGGTGAGCCTCAAGCCCGGCCTGGTGGTGTGTGATAATGGGCGAAATCTCGTTGCAGCTCTGGGACTAGCCAATTTGACGCACATCCCTTGCTTGGCGCATGTGCTGAATTTGGTGGTGCAGAAGTTCATTCACAACTACCCCGACATGTCAGAGCTGCTGCATAAAGTGCGGGCCGTCTGTTCGCGCTTCCGGCGTTCACATCCTGCCGCTGCTCGCCTGTCTGCGCTACAGCGTAACTTCGGCCTTCCCGCTCACCGCCTCATATGCGACGTGCCCACCAGGTGGAACTCCACCTTGCACATGCTGGACAGACTGTGCGAGCAGCAGCAGGCCATAGTGGAGTTTCAGCTGCAGCACGCACGGGTCAGTCGCACTACAGAACAGCACCACTTCACCACCAATGACTGGGCCTCCATGCGAGACCTGTGTGCCCTGTTGCGCTGTTTCGAGTACTCCACCAACATGGCCAGTGGCGATGACACCGTTATCAGCGTTACAATACCACTTCTATGTCTCCTTGAGAAAACACTTAGGGCGATGATGGAACAGGAGGTGGCCCAGGAGGAGGAGGAGGAGGATGAGGAAGAGGGGTCATTTTTAGCACTTTCAGGCCAGTCTCTTCGAAGTGACTCAGAGGGAGGTTTTTTGCAACAGCAGAGGCCAGGTACAAATGTGGCCAGCCAGGGCCCACTACTGGAGGACGAGGAGGACGAGGATGAGGAGGAGGTGGAGGAGGATGAGGATGAAGCATGGTCACAGCGGGGTGGCACCCAACGCAGCTCGGGTCCATCACTGGTGCGTGGCTGGGGGGAAAGGCAGGACGATGACGATACGCCTCCCACAGAGGACAGCTTGTCCTTACCCCTGGGCAGCCTGGCACACATGAGCGACTACATGCTGCAGTGCCTGCGCAACGACAGCAGAGTTGCCCACATTTTAACCTGTGCGGACTACTGGGTTGCCACCCTGCTGGATCCACGCTACAAAGACAATGTGCCCACCTTACTTCCTGCACTGGAGCGTGATAGGAAGATGCGCGAGTACAAGCGCACGTTGGTAGACGCGCTACTGAGAGCATTCCCAAATGTCACAGGGGAACAAGTGGAAGCCCAAGGCCAAGGCAGAGGAGGAGCAAGAGGTCGCCAAGGCAGCTGTGTCACGGCCAGCTCCTCTGAGGGCAGGGTTAGCATGGCAGAGATGTGGAAAACTTTTGTCAACACGCCACAGCTAACTGCACCACCACCTGATACGCAACGTGTTAGCAGGAGGCAACATTTCACTAACATGGTGGAACAGTACGTGTGCACACCCCTCCACGTACTGACTGATGGTTCGGCCCCATTCAACTTCTGGGTCTCTAAATTGTCCACGTGGCCAGAGCTAGCCTTTTATGCCTTGGAGGTGCTGGCCTGCCCGGCAGCCAGCGTTTTGTCTGAACGTGTATTCAGCACGGCAGGGGGCGTCATTACAGACAAACGCAGCCGCCTGTCTACAGCCAATGTGGACAAGCTGACGTTCATAAAAATGAACCAGGCATGGATCCCACAGGACCTGTCCGTCCCTTGTCCAGATTAGACATTAACTACCTCCCCATAACCATATATTATTGGACTCCAGGGCACTTCCTCATTCAATCCTATTTTTATTTTCATTTTACCATTATATTGCGATGCTACCCAAAGTTGAATGAACCTCTCCTCTGCCTGTGTGCTAGGCCTAAATATATGCCAATGGACTGTTGCAGTGGTGGCTGACATGAAGCCTGATTCTCTGCTATGACATGCAGACTAATTCTCTGCTGACATGAAGCCAGATTGTCTGTTACGGGACCTCTCTCCTCTGCCTGGGTGCTGGGCCTAAATTTATGACAATGGACTGTTGCAGTGGTGGCTGACGTGAAGCCTGATTCTCTGCTATGACATGCAGACTGATTCTCTGCTGACATGAAGCCAGATCGTCTGTTACGGGACCTCTCTGCTCTGCCTGTGTGCTAGGCCTAAATATATGCCAATGGACTGTTGCAGTGGTGGGTGACGTGAAGCCTCATTCTCTGCTATGACATGCAGACTGATTCTCTGCTGACATGAAGCCAGATTGTCTGTTACGGGACCTCTCTGCTCTGCCTGTGTGCTAGGCCTAAATATATGCCAATGGACTGTTGCAGTGGTGGGTGACGTGAAGCCTCATTCTCTGCTATGACATGCAGACTGATTCTCTGCTGTCATGAAGCCAGATTGTCTGTTACGGGACCTCTCTGCTCTGCCTGTGTGCTAGGCCTAAATATATGCCAATGGACTGTTGCAGTGGTGGGTGACGTGAAGCCTCATTCTCTGCTATGACATGCAGACTGATTCTCTGCTGACATGAAGCCAGATTGTCTGTTACGGGACCTCTCTGCTCTGCCTGTGTGCTAGGCCTAAATATATGCCAATGGACTGTTGCAGTGGTGGGTGACGTGAAGCCTCATTCTCTGCTATGACATGCAGACTGATTCTCTGCTGTCATGAAGCCAGATTGTCTGTTACGGGACCTCTCTGCTCTGCCTGTGTGCTAGGCCTAAATATATGCCAATGGACTGTTGCAGTGGTGGGTGACGTGAAGCCTCATTCTCTGCTATGACATGCAGACTAATTCTCTGCTGACATGAAGACAGATTCTCTGTTACGGGACCTCTCTCCTCTGCCTGTGTGTGTGCTGGGCCTAAATATATGCCAATGGACTGTTGCAGTGGTGGCTGACGTGAAGCCTCATTCTCTGCTATGACATGCAGACTGATTCTCTGCTGACATGAAGCCAGATTCTCTGTTACGGGACCTCTCTCCTCTGCCTGTGTGTGTGCTGGGCCTAAATATATGCCAATGGACTGTTGCAGTGGTGGCTGACGTGAAGCCTCATTCTCTGCTATGACATGCAGACTGATTCTCTGCTGACATGAAGCCAGATTCTCTGTTACGGGACCTCTCTCCTCTGCCTGTGTGCTAGGCCTAAATATATGCCAATGGACTGTTGCAGTGGTGGCTGACGTGAAGCCTCATTCTCTGCTATGACATGCAGACTAATTCTCTGCTGACATGAAGACAGATTCTCTGTTACGGGACCTCTCTCCTCTGCCTGGGTGCCGGGGCCTAAATATCTGAGAATGGACTGTTCCAGTGGTGGGTGACGGGAAGCCAGATTCTCTGCTATGGAACCTCTCTCCAATTGATTTTGGTTAATTTTTATTTATTTAATTTTTATTTTAATTCATTTCCCTATCCACATTTGTTTGCAGGGGATTTACCTACATGTTGCTGCCTTTTGCAGCCCTCTAGCTCTTTCCTGGGCTGTTTTACAGCCTTTTTAGTGCCGAAAAGTTCGGGTCCCCATTGACTTCAATGGGGTTCGGGTTCGGGACGAAGTTCGGATCGGGTTCGGATCCCGAACCCGAACATTTCCGGGATGTTCGGCCGAACTTCTCGAACCCGAACATCCAGGTGTTCGCTCAACTCTAGTTGTAGATTATCCAGGGGCATAAGAATAGTTTTAGACCAATTAATATCAAGACCCGAAACCTCACCAAGGGAATTAAAAACTCAAATAATGTTCAAGAGTGTGGTATTGGTATGTTGTATATAAAATAAAACACCATCAGCCTATAGGGAAATATGATCTTCTGTTCCCAATTATCCCAAAACCTTCAATCATAGGGTTTTGCCTGACTCTAGCAAGCAAGGGGCTCAATATAAATATCAAATAATAATGGAGATAATGGACATCCTTGATGAGTACCCCTACACAAGAAGATACACCTTGTAAGCATCTTATTAATATTCAGCCTCGCCCTAGGAGGTTTATACAAAAGCTTAACCATATTTATAAACTTAGTTCCAAAACCCATCCTCTCTAAGACCTTTCAGAGGAATCTCCACTCCACCCTGTCAAAGGCCTTAGAGGCATCCAAAGACAGGATGGAGCGAGAAACCCCCCGGAGGACTGTATATTGGTAAAAAGGCGGTGTAAGTTATAATAAGTACCTTTATTAGGAATAAACCAATTTTGGTCAGGATTAGAGTTGAGCGAACACCTGGATGTTCGGGTTCGAGAAGTTCGGCCGAACATCCCGGAAATGTTCGGGTTCGGGATCCGAACCCGATCCGAACTTCGTCCCGAACCCGAACCCCATTGAAGTCAATGGGGACCCGAACTTTTCGGCACTAAAAAGGCTGTAAAACAGCCCAGGAAAGAGCTAGAGGGCTGCAAAAGGCAGCAACATGTAGGTAAATCCCCTGCAAACAAATGTGGATAGGGAAATGAATTAAAATAAAAATTAAATAAATAAAAATTAACCAAAATCAATTGGAGAGAGGTTCCATAGCAGAGAATCTGGCTTCCCGTCACCCACCACTGGAACAGTCCATTCTCAGATATTTAGGCCCCGGCACCCAGGCAGAGGAGAGAGGTCCCGTAACAGAGAATCTGTCTTCATGTCAGCAGAGAATTAGTCTGCATGTCATAGCAGAGAATGAGGCTTCACGTCAGCCACCACTGCAACAGTCCATTGGCATATATTTAGGCCCAGCACCCAGGCAGAGGAGGGAGGTCCCGTAACAGAGAATCTGTCTTCATGTCAGCAGAGAATTAGTCTGCATGTCATAGCAGAGAATGAGGCTTCACGTCAGCCACCACTGCAACAGTCCATTGGCATATATTTAGGCCCAGCACACACACAGGCAGAGGAGAGAGGTCCCGTAACAGAGAATCTGGCTTCATGTCAGCAGAGAATCAGTCTGCATGTCATAGCAGAGAATGAGGCTTCATGTCAGCCACCACTGCAACAGTCCATTGGCATATATTTAGGCCCAGCACACACACAGGCAGAGGAGAGAGGTCCCGTAACAGAGGATCTGGCTTCATGTCAGCAGAGAATTAGTCTGCATGTCATAGCAGAGAATGAGGCTTCACGTCAGCCACCACTGCAACAGTCCATTGGCATATATTTAGGCCTAGCACACAGGCAGAGGAGAGAGGTCCCGTAACAGACAATCTGGCTTCATGTCAGCAGAGAATCAGTCTGCATGTCATAGCAGAGAATGAGGCTTCACGTCACCCACCACTGCAACAGTCCATTGGCATATATTTAGGCCTAGCACACAGGCAGAGCAGAGAGGTCCCGTAACAGACAATCTGGCTTCATGACAGCAGAGAATCAGTCTGCATGTCATAGCAGAGAATGAGGCTTCACGTCACCCACCACTGCAACAGTCCATTGGCATATATTTAGGCCTAGCACACAGGCAGAGCAGAGAGGTCCCGTAACAGACGATCTGGCTTCATGTCAGCAGAGAATCAGTCTGCATGTCATAGCAGAGAATGAGGCTTCACGTCAGCCACCACTGCAACAGTCCATTGGCATATATTTAGGCCCAGCACCCAGGCAGAGGAGGGAGGTCCCGTAACAGAGAATCTGTCTTCATGTCAGCAGAGAATTAGTCTGCATGTCATAGCAGAGAATGAGGCTTCACGTCAGCCACCACTGCAACAGTCCATTGGCATATATTTAGGCCCAGCACACACACAGGCAGAGGAGAGAGGTCCCGTAACAGACAATCTGGCTTCATGTCAGCAGAGAATTAGTCTGCATGTCATAGCAGAGAATGAGGCTTCACGTCAGCCACCACTGCAACAGTCCATTGGCATATATTTAGGCCCAGCACACACACAGGCAGAGGAGAGAGGTCCCGTAACAGAGAATCTGTCTTCATGTCAGCAGAGAATTAGTCTGCATGTCATAGCAGAGAATCAGGCTTCACGTCACCCACCACTGCAACAGTCCATTGGCATATATTTAGGCCCAGCACCCAGGCAGAGGAGGGAGGTCCCGTAACAGAGAATCTGTCTTCATGTCAGCAGAGAATTAGTCTGCATGTCATAGCAGAGAATGAGGCTTCACGTCAGCCACCACTGCAACAGTCCATTGGCATATATTTAGGCCCAGCACACACACAGGCAGAGGAGAGAGGTCCCGTAACAGAGAATCTGTCTTCATGTCAGCAGAGAATTAGTCTGCATGTCATAGCAGAGAATGAGGCTTCACGTCAGCCACCACTGCAACAGTCCATTGGCATATATTTAGACCCAGCACACACACAGGCAGAGGAGAGAGGTCCCGTAACAGAGAATCTGTCTTCATGTCAGCAGAGAATTAGTCTGCATGTCATAGCAGAGAATGAGGCTTCACGTCACCCACCACTGCAACAGTCCATTGGCATATATTTAGGCCCAGCACCCAGGCAGAGGAGGGAGGTCCCGTAACAGAGAATCTGTCTTCATGTCAGCAGAGAATTAGTCTGCATGTCATAGCAGAGAATGAGGCTTCACGTCAGCCACCACTGCAACAGTCCATTGGCATATATTTAGGCCTAGCACACAGGCAGAGGAGAGGTTCATTCAACTTTGGGTAGCATCGCAATATAATGGTAAAATGAAAATAAAAATAGGATTGAATGAGGAAGTGCCCTGGAGTCCAATAATATATGGTTATGGGGAGGTAGTTAATGTCTAATCTGGACAAGGGACGGACAGGTCCTGTGGGATCCATGCCTGGTTCATTTTTATGAACGTCAGCTTGTCCACATTGGCTGTAGACAGGCGGCTGCGTTTGTCTGTAATGACGCCCCCTGCCGTGCTGAATACACGTTCAGACAAAACGCTGGCTGCCGGGCAGGCCAGCACCTCCAAGGCATAAAAGGCTAGCTCTGGCCACGTGGACAATTTAGAGACCCAGAAGTTGAATGGGGCCGAACCATCAGTCAGTACGTGGAGGGGTGTGCACACGTACTGTTCCACCATGTTAGTGAAATGTTGCCTCCTGCTAACACGTTGCGTATCAGGTGGTGGTGCAGTTAGCTGTGGCGTGTTGACAAAACTTTTCCACATCTCTGCCATGCTAACCCTGCCCTCAGAGGAGCTGGCCGTGACACAGCTGCCTTGGCGACCTCTTGCTCCTCCTCTGCCTTGGCCTTGGGCTTCCACTTGTTCCCCTGTGACATTTGGGAATGCTCTCAGTAGCGCGTCTACCAACGTGCGCTTGTACTCGCGCATCTTCCTATCACGCTCCAGTGCAGGAAGTAAGGTGGGCACATTGTCTTTGTAGCGTGGATCCAGCAGGGTGGCAACCCAGTAGTCCGCACAGGTTAAAATGTGGGCAACTCTGCTGTCGTTGCGCAGGCACTGCAGCATGTAGTCGCTCATGTGTGCCAGGCTGCCCAGGGATAAGGACAAGCTGTCCTCTGTGGGAGGCGTATCGTCATCGTCCTGCCTTTCCCCCCAGCCACGCACCAGTGATGGACCCGAGCTGCGTTGGGTGCCACCCCGCTGTGACCATGCTTCATCCTCATCCTCCTCCACCTCCTCCTCATCCTCGTCCTCCTCGTCCTCCAGTAGTGGGCCCTGGCTGGCCACATTTGTACCTGGCCTCTGCTGTTGCCAAAAACCTCCCTCTGAGTCACTTCGAAGAGACTGGCCTGAAAGTGCTAAAAAGGACCCCTCTTCCTCCTCCTCCTCCTCCTCCTCCTGGGCCACCTCCTCTTCCATCATCGCCCTAAGTGTTTTCTCAAGGAGACATAGAAGTGGTATTGTAACGCTGATAACGGTGTCATCGCCACTGGCCATGTTGGTGGAGTACTCGAAACAGCGCAACAGGGCACACAGGTCTCGCATGGAGGCCCAGTCATTGGTGGTGAAGTGGTGCTGTTCTGTAGTGCGACTGACCCGTGCGTGCTGCAGCTGAAACTCCACTATGGCCTGCTGCTGCTCGCACAGTCTGTCCAGCATGTGCAAGGTGGAGTTCCACCTGGTGGGCACGTCGCATATGAGGCGGTGAGCGGGAAGGCCGAAGTTACGCTGTAGCGCAGACAGGCGAGCAGCAGCAGGATGTGAACGCCGGAAGCGCGAACAGACGGCCCGCACTTTATGCAGCAGCTCTGACATGTCGGGGTAGTTGTGAATGAACTTCTGCACCACCAAATTCAGCACATGCGCCAAGCAAGGGATGTGCGTCAAATTGGCTAGTCCCAGAGCTGCAACGAGATTTCGCCCATTATCACACACCACCAGGCCGGGCTTGAGGCTCACCGGCAGCAACCACTCGTCGGTCTGTTGTTCTATACCCCGCCACAACTCCTGTGCGGTGTGGGGCCTGTCCCCCAAACATATGAGTTTCAGAATGGCCTGCTGACGTTTACCCCGGGCTGTGCTGAAGTTGGTGGTGAAGGTGTGTGGCTGACTGGATGAGCAGGTGGAAGAAGAGGAGGAGGAAGCCGAGAAGGAGGAGGTGGCAACAGGAGGCAAAGAATGTTGCCCTGCGATCCTTGGCGGCGGAAGGACGTGCGCCAAACAGCTCTCCGCCTGGGGCCCAGCTGCCACTACATTTACCCAGTGTGCAGTTAGGGAGATATAGCGTCCCTGGCCGTGCTTACTGGTCCACGTATCTGTGGTTAGGTGGACCTTGCCACAGATGGCGTTGCGCAGTGCACACTTGATTTTATCGGATACTTGGTTGTGCAGGGAAGGCACGGCTCTCTTGGAGAAGTAGTGCCGGCTGGGAACAACATACTGTGGGACAGCAAGCGACATGAGCTGTTTGAAGCTGTCTGTGTCCACCAGCCTAAATGACAGCATTTCATAGGCCAGTAGTTTAGAAATGCTGGCATTCAGGGCCAGGGATCGAGGGTGGCTAGGTGGGAATTTACGCTTTCTATCAAATGTTTGTGAGATGGAGAGCTGAACGCTGGCGTGTGACATGGTTGAGACGCTTGGTGACGGAGGTGGTGGTGGTGGTGTTGGTGGTACATCCCCTGTTTGCTGGGCGGCAGGTGCCAACGTTCCTCCAGAGGCGGAGGAAGAGGCCGAGGCGGCAGCAGCAGAATAGGCCGAGGCGGCAGCAGCAGAAGAGGTAGCAGGGGGAGCCTGAGTGACTTCCTTGGTTTTAAGGTGTTTACTCCACTGCAGTTCATGCTTTGCATGCAGGTGCCTGGTCATGCAGGTTGTGCTCAGGTTCAGAACGTTAATGCCTCGCTTCAGGCTCTGATGGCACAGCGTGCAAACCACTCGGGTCTTGTCGTCAGCACATTGTTTGAAGAAGTGCCATGCCAGGGAACTCCTTGAAGCTGCCTTTGGGGTGCTCGGTCCCAGATGGCGGCGGTCAGTAGCAGGCGGAGTCTCTTGGCGGCGGGTGTTCTGCTTTTGCCCACTGCTCCCTCTTTTGCTACGCTGTTGGCTCGGTCTCACCACTGCCTCTTCCTCCGAACTGTGAAAGTCAGTGGCACGACCTTCATTCCATGTGGGGTCTAGGACCTCATCGTCCCCTGCATCGTCTTCCACCCAGTCTTGATCCCTGACCTCCTGTTCAGTCTGCACACTGCAGAAAGACGCAGCAGTTGGCACCTGTGTTTCGTCATCATCAGAGACATGCTGAGGTGGTATTCCCATGTCCTCATCATCAGGAAACATAAGTGGTTGTGCGTCAGTGCATTCTATGTCTTTCACCGCTGGGGAAGGGCTAGGTGGATGCCCTTGGGAAACCCTGCCAGCGGAGTCTTCAAACAGCATAAGAGACTGCTGCATAACTTGAGGCTGAGACAGTTTCCCTGGTATGCATGGGGGTGATGTGACAGACTGATGGGGTTGGTTTTCAGGCGCCATCTGTGCGCTTTCTGCAGAAGACTGGGTGGGAGATAATGTGAACGTGCTGGATCCACTGTCGGCCACCCAATTGACTAATGCCTGTACCTGCTCAGGCCTTACCATCCTTAGAACGGCATTGGGCCCCACCATATATCGCTGTAAATTCTGGCGGCTACTGGGACCTGAGGTAGTTGGTACACTAGGACGTGTGGATGTGGCAGAACGGCCACGTCCTCTCCCAGCACCAGAGGGTCCACTAACACCACCACGACCATGTCCACGTCCGCGTCCCTTACTAGATGTTTTTCTCATTGTTATGGTTCACCACAACAACAAATATATTATTTGGCCCAATGTATTGTATTCAAATTCAGCGGGATATAAATTTGAGGCCTAGTATTTAGGCGCTGGGTGACCGGTATGGATTTAGTGACAGAATTAGACTTGGAAATGCACAGAAGCGTGTGTGTGAAGTTATTCTGAATGACCCTATGTGCACCTTCAATATGATCTACCCTTTTAGGGATAGATTTCAAATAGCTCTGATATAGCAGAAACGACTAAATTATGAAATTGCTAAATTGGGAATTGTATTTCAACCCAGAACAAAAAATGTGCTTTGACGGACACTAAATAACTTTCCCAGCCACAACAGGACAGCGGTAACGAGAGATTTAGCGGGATATAAATTTGAGGCCTAGTATTTAGGCGCTGGGTGACAGGTATGGGTTTAGTGACAGAATTAGATTTGGAAATGCACAGTAGCGGGTGTGTGAAGTTATTCTGAATGACCCTATGTGCACCTTGAATATTATATACCCTTTTAGGGATAGATTTCAAATAGCTCTGATATAGCAGAAACCACTAAATTATGAAATTGCTAAATTGGGAATTGTATTTAAACCCAGAACAAAAAATGTGCTTTGACGGACACTAAATAACTTTCCCAGCCACAACAGGACAGCGTTAACGAGAGATTTAGCAGGATATAAATTTGAGGCCTAGTATTTAGGCGCTGGGTGACAGGTATGGGTTTAGTGACAGAATTAGACTTGGAAATACACAGTAGCGGGTGTGTGTGAAGTTATTCTGAATGACCCAATGTGCACCTTGAATATTATATACCCTTTTAGGGATAGATTTCAAATAGCTCTGATATAGCAGAAACGACTAAATTATGAAATTGCTAAATTGGGAATTGTATTTCAACCCAGAACAAAAAATGTGCTTTGACGGACACTAAATAACTTTCCCAGCCACAACAGGACAGCGGTAACGAGAGATTTAGCGGGATATAAATTTGAGGCCTAGTATTTAGGCGCTGGGTGACAGGTATGGGTTTAGTGACAGAATTAGATTTGGAAATGCACAGTAGCGGGTGTGTGAAGTTATTCTGAATGACCCTATGTGCACCTTGAATATTATATACCCTTTTAGGGATAGATTTCAAATAGCTCTGATATAGCAGAAACCACTAAATTATGAAATTGCTAAATTGGGAATTGTATTTCAACCCAGAACAAGAAATGTGCTTGAACGGACACTAAATAACTCGCCCAGCTACAGCACTAAGGACAGATTTAGCGGGATATAAATTTGAGGCCTAGTATTTAGGCGCTGGGTGACAGGTATGGGTTTAGTGCCAGAATTAGACTTGGAAATACACAGTAGCGGGTGTGTGTGAAGTTATTCTGAATGACCCAATGTGCACCTTGAATATTATATACCCTTTTAGGGATAGATTTCAAATAGCTCTGATATAGCAGAAACCACTAAATTATGAAATTGCTAAATTGGGAATTGTATTTCAACCCAGAACAAGAAATGTGCTTGAACGGACACTAAATAACTCGCCCAGCTACAGCACTAAGGACAGATTTAGCGGGATATAAATTTGAGGCCTAGTATTTAGGCGCTGGGTGACAGGTATGGGTTTAGTGCCAGAATTAGACTTGGAAATACACAGTAGCGGGTGTGTGTGAAGTTATTCTGAATGACCCAATGTGCACCTTGAATATTATATACCCTTTTAGGGATAGATTTCAAATAGCTCTGATATAGCAGAAACCACTAAATTATGAAATTGCTAAATTGGGAATTGTATTTCAACCCAGAACAAGAAATGTGCTTGAACGGACACTAAATAACTCGCCCAGCTACAGCACTAAGGACAGATTTAGCGGGATATAAATTTGAGGCCTAGTATTTAGGCGCTGGGTGACAGGTATGGGTTTAGTGCCAGAATTAGACTTGGAAATACACAGTAGCGGGTGTGTGTGAAGTTATTCTGAATGACCCAATGTGCACCTTGAATATTATATACCCTTTTAGGGATAGATTTCAAATAGCTCTGATATAGCAGAAACCACTAAATTATGAAATTGCTAAATTGGGAATTGTATTTCAACCCAGAACAAGAAATGTGCTTGAACGGACACTAAATAACTCGCCCAGCTACAGCACTAGGGACAGATTTAGCGGGATATAAATTTGAGGCCTAGTATTTAGGCGCTGGGTGACAGGTATGGGTTTAGTGACAGAATTAGACTTGGAAATACACAGTAGCGGGTGTGTGTGAAGTTATTCTGAATGACCCAATGTGCACCTTGAATATTATATACCCTTTTAGGGATAGATTTCAAATAGCTCTGATATAGCAGAAACCACTAAATTATGAAATTGCTAAATTGGGAATTGTATTTCAACCCAGAACAAGAAATGTGCTTGAACGGACACTAAATAACTCGCCCAGCTACAGCACTAGGGACAGATTTAGCGGGATATAAATTTGAGGCCTAGTATTTAGGCGCTGGGTGACAGGTATGGGTTTAGTGACAGAATTAGACTTGGAAATACACAGTAGCGGGTGTGTGTGAAGTTATTCTGAATGACCCAATGTGCACCTTGAATATTATATACCCTTTTAGGGATAGATTTCAAATAGCTCTGATATAGCAGAAACCACTAAATTATGAAATTGCTAAATTGGGAATTGTATTTCAACCCAGAACAAGAAATGTGCTTGAACGGACACTAAATAACTCGCCCAGCTACAGCACTAAGGACAGATTTAGCGGGATATAAATTTGAGGCCTAGTATTTAGGCGCTGGGTGACAGGTATGGGTTTAGTGCCAGAATTAGACTTGGAAATACACAGTAGCGGGTGTGTGTGAAGTTATTCTGAATGACCCAATGTGCACCTTGAATATTATATACCCTTTTAGGGATAGATTTCAAATAGCTCTGATATAGCAGAAACCACTAAATTATGAAATTGCTAAATTGGGAATTGTATTTCAACCCAGAACAAGAAATGTGCTTGAACGGACACTAAATAACTCGCCCAGCTACAGCACTAAGGACAGATTTAGCGGGATATAAATTTGAGGCCTAGTATTTAGGCGCTGGGTGACAGGTATGGGTTTAGTGCCAGAATTAGACTTGGAAATACACAGTAGCGGGTGTGTGTGAAGTTATTCTGAATGACCCAATGTGCACCTTGAATATTATATACCCTTTTAGGGATAGATTTCAAATAGCTCTGATATAGCAGAAACCACTAAATTATGAAATTGCTAAATTGGGAATTGTATTTCAACCCAGAACAAGAAATGTGCTTGAACGGACACTAAATAACTCGCCCAGCTACAGCACTAGGGACAGATTTAGCTGGATATAAATTTGAGGCCTAGTATTTAGGCGCTGGGTGACCGGTATGGATTTAGTGACAGAATTAGACTGGGATATGGCCAAAAAATAAACAGACTATTGCTGGTTAAATGCACTTGGTGTGACAGCTTCACCCTGATGTAGGCTTTAGCCAAAAAACAACCACACCATTGAGGGTTAAATGCACTTGGTGACAGGCGCAGCTTGCCCCTGATTTAGTATATGGCCAAAAAATGAACAGACTATTGCTGGTTAAATGCACTTGGTGTGACAGCTTCACCCTGATGTAGGCTTTAGCCAAAAAACAACCACACCATTGGGGGTTAAATGCACTTGGTGACAGGCGCAGCTTGCCCCTGATTTTGTATATGGCCAAAAAATGAACAGACTATTGCTGGTTAAATGCACTTGGTGTGACAGCTTCACCCTGATGTAGGCTTTAGCCAAAAAACAACCACACCATTGAGGGTTAAATGCACTTGGTCGCAGCTTGTGCTGGCGCACCACAAGACACAAAATGGCCGCCGATCACCCCAGAAAAATGTGACTGACAAACGGTCTGGGCAGCCTAAAAACAGTGAGCAATTGAGGATCAGCAGCTCAATGATCCACAGCTGCAGATCGATCAGTTAATCAAGTCCTTTGGAGGAGTTAATCTGCCTAATCTCGCCCTACTGTCGCAGCCGCAACCTCTCCCTACGCTAATCAGAGCAGAGTGACGGGCGGCGCTATGTGACTCCAGCTTAAATAGAGGCTGGGTCACATGGTGCTCTGGCCAATCACAGCCATGCCAATAGTAGGCATGGCTGTGATGGCCTCTTGGGGCAAGTAGTATGACGCTTGTTGATTGGCTGCTTTGCAGCCTTTCAAAAAGCGCCAAGAAAGCGTCACAAAAGCGCGAAGAAAGCGACGAACACCGAACCCGAACCCGGACTTTTACGAAAATGTCCGGGTTCGGGTCCGTGTCACGGACACCCCAAAATTCGGTACGAACCCGAACTATACAGTTCGAGTTCGCTCATCCCTAGTCAGGATGTATAATAGATGAAATAACCCAAGACAGCCTAGTAGAAAGAATCCTTGAGAGAAGCTTCACATCAGTATTTAATAAAGAAATCAGCCCAATGAGTCCATATCTAGGAGATCTTTACCTTTTTTTCAATATCAATACTACTACAGCCTCTATCATTGATTCCGGACGGCTACCATTCTCTATTGCTTCAATAATTACCTTCATTAGACGGAGAAAGACCACTTATTTACGATAAAATTCATATGGGAGTCCATCAGATCCCGGAGAATAGTATCCTGCACAAGCCATCAAAGCAGCCTCTAATTCTTGCAAGGAAAGGTTTGCATCTAGGGATGAGCGAACTCGAACTGTATAGTTCGGGTTCGTACCGAATTTTGGGGTGTCCGTGACACGGACCCGAACCCGGACATTTTCGTAAAAGTCCGGGTTCGGGTTCGGTGTTCGTCGCTTTCTTCGCGCTTTTGTGACGCTTTCTTGGCGCTTTTTGAAAGGCTGCAAAGCAGCCAATCAACAAGCGTCATACTACTTGCCCCAAGAGGCCATCACAGCCATGCCTACTATTGGCATGGCTGTGATTGGCCAGAGCACCATGTGACCCAGCCTCTATTTAAGCTGGAGTCACATAGCGCCGCCCGTCACTCTGCTCTGATTAGCGTAGGGAGAGGTTGCGGCTGCGACAGTAGGGCGAGATTAGGCAGATTAACTCCTCCAAAGGACTTGATTAACTGATCGATCTGCAGCTGTGGATCATTGAGCTGCTGATCCTCAATTGCTCACTGTTTTTAGGCTGCACAGACCGTTTGTCAGTCACATTTTTCTGGGGTGATCGGCGGCCATTTTGTGTCTTGTGGTGCGCCAGCACAAGCTGCGACCAAGTGCATTTAACCCTCAATGGTGTGGTTGTTTTTTGGCTAAAGCCTACATCAGGGTGAAGCTGTCACACCAAGTGCATTTAACCAGCAATAGTCTGTTCATTTTTTGGCCATATACAAAATCAGGGGCAAGCTGCGCCTGTCACCAAGTGCATTTAACCCTCAATGGTGTGGTTGTTTTTTGGCTAAAGCCTACATCAGGGTGAAGCTGTCACACCAAGTGCATTTAACCAGCAATAGTCTGTTCATTTTTTGGCCATATACTAAATCAGGGGCAAGCTGCGCCTGTCACCAAGTGCATTTAACCCTCAATGGTGTGGTTGTTTTTTGGCTAAAGCCTACATCAGGGTGAAGCTGTCACACCAAGTGCATTTAACCAGCAATAGTCTGTTTATTTTTTGGCCATATCCCAGTCTAATTCTGTCACTAAATCCATACCGGTCACCCAGCGCCTAAATACTAGGCCTCAAATTTATATCCAGCTAAATCTGTCCCTAGTGCTGTAGCTGGGCGAGTTATTTAGTGTCCGTTCAAGCACATTTCTTGTTCTGGGTTGAAATACAATTCCCAATTTAGCAATTTCATAATTTAGTGGTTTCTGCTATATCAGAGCTATTTGAAATCTATCCCTAAAAGGGTATATAATATTCAAGGTGCACATTGGGTCATTCAGAATAACTTCACACACACCCGCTACTGTGTATTTCCAAGTCTAATTCTGTCACTAAACCCATACCTGTCACGCAGCGCCTAAATACTAGGCCTCAAATTTATATCCAGCTAAATCTGTCCCTAGTGCTGTAGCTGGGCGAGTTATTTAGTGTCCGTTCAAGCACATTTCTTGTTCTGGGTTGAAATACAATTCCCAATTTAGCAATTTCATAATTTAGTGGTTTCTGCTATATCAGAGCTATTTGAAATCTATCCCTAAAAGGGTATATAATATTCAAGGTGCACATTGGGTCATTCAGAATAACTTCACACACACCCGCTACTGTGTATTTCCAAGTCTAATTCTGGCACTAAACCCATACCTGTCACCCAGCGCCTAAATACTAGGCCTCAAATTTATATCCCGCTAAATCTGTCCTTAGTGCTGTAGCTGGGCGAGTTATTTAGTGTCCGTTCAAGCACATTTCTTGTTCTGGGTTGAAATACAATTCCCAATTTAGCAATTTCATAATTTAGTGGTTTCTGCTATATCAGAGCTATTTGAAATCTATCCCTAAAAGGGTATATAATATTCAAGGTGCACATTGGGTCATTCAGAATAACTTCACACACACCCGCTACTGTGTATTTCCAAGTCTAATTCTGGCACTAAACCCATACCTGTCACCCAGCGCCTAAATACTAGGCCTCAAATTTATATCCCGCTAAATCTGTCCTTAGTGCTGTAGCTGGGCGAGTTATTTAGTGTCCGTTCAAGCACATTTCTTGTTCTGGGTTGAAATACAATTCCCAATTTAGCAATTTCATAATTTAGTGGTTTCTGCTATATCAGAGCTATTTGAAATCTATCCCTAAAAGGGTATATAATATTCAAGGTGCACATTGGGTCATTCAGAATAACTTCACACACACCCGCTACTGTGTATTTCCAAGTCTAATTCTGGCACTAAACCCATACCTGTCACCCAGCGCCTAAATACTAGGCCTCAAATTTATATCCCGCTAAATCTGTCCTTAGTGCTGTAGCTGGGCGAGTTATTTAGTGTCCGTTCAAGCACATTTCTTGTTCTGGGTTGAAATACAATTCCCAATTTAGCAATTTCATAATTTAGTGGTTTCTGCTATATCAGAGCTATTTGAAATCTATCCCTAAAAGGGTATATAATATTCAAGGTGCACATAGGGTCATTCAGAATAACTTCACACACACGCTTCTGTGCATTTCCAAGTCTAATTCTGTCACTAAATCCATACCGGTCACCCAGCGCCTAAATACTAGGCCTCAAATTTATATCCAGCTAAATCTGTCCCTAGTGCTGTAGCTGGGCGAGTTATTTAGTGTCCGTTCAAGCACATTTCTTGTTCTGGGTTGAAATACAATTCCCAATTTAGCAATTTCATAATTTAGTGGTTTCTGCTATATCAGAGCTATTTGAAATCTATCCCTAAAAGGGTATATAATATTCAAGGTGCACATAGGGTCATTCAGAATAACTTCACACACCCGCTACTGTGCATTTCCAAATCTAATTCTGTCACTAAACCCATACCTGTCACCCAGCGCCTAAATACTAGGCCTCAAATTTATATCCCGCTAAATCTCTCGTTACCGCTGTCCTGTTGTGGCTGGGAAAGTTATTTAGTGTCCGTCAAAGCACATTTTTTGTTCTGGGTTGAAATACAATTCCCAATTTAGCAATTTCATAATTTAGTCGTTTCTGCTATATCAGAGCTATTTGAAATCTATCCCTAAAAGGGTAGATCATATTGAAGGTGCACATAGGGTCATTCAGAATAACTTCACACACACGCTTCTGTGCATTTCCAAGTCTAATTCTGTCACTAAATCCATACCGGTCACCCAGCGCCTAAATACTAGGCCTCAAATTTATATCCCGCTGAATTTGAATACAATACATTGGGCCAAATAATATATTTGTTGTTGTGGTGAACCATAACAATGAGAAAAACATCTAGTAAGGGACGCGGACGTGGACATGGTCGTGGTGGTGTTAGTGGACCCTCTGGTGCTGGGAGAGGACGTGGCCGTTCTGCCACATCCACACGTCCTAGTGTACCAACTACCTCAGGTCCCAGTAGCCGCCAGAATTTACAGCGATATATGGTGGGGCCCAATGCCGTTCTAAGGATGGTAAGGCCTGAGCAGGTACAGGCATTAGTCAATTGGGTGGCCGACAGTGGATCCAGCACGTTCACATTATCTCCCACCCAGTCTTCTGCAGAAAGCGCACAGATGGCGCCTGAAAACCAACCCCATCAGTCTGTCACATCACCCCCATGCATACCAGGGAAACTGTCTCAGCCTCAAGTTATGCAGCAGTCTCTTATGCTGTTTGAAGACTCCGCTGGCAGGGTTTCCCAAGGGCATCCACCTAGCCCTTCCCCAGCGGTGAAAGACATAGAATGCACTGACGCACAACCACTTATGTTTCCTGATGATGAGGACATGGGAATACCACCTCAGCATGTCTCTGATGATGACGAAACACAGGTGCCAACTGCTGCGTCTTTCTGCAGTGTGCAGACTGAACAGGAGGTCAGGGATCAAGACTGGGTGGAAGACGATGCAGGGGACGATGAGGTCCTAGACCCCACATGGAATGAAGGTCGTGCCACTGACTTTCACAGTTCGGAGGAAGAGGCAGTGGTGAGACCGAGCCAACAGCGTAGCAAAAGAGGGAGCAGTGGGCAAAAGCAGAACACCCGCCGCCAAGAGACTCCGCCTGCTACTGACCGCCGCCATCTGGGACCGAGCACCCCAAAGGCAGCTTCAAGGAGTTCCCTGGCATGGCACTTCTTCAAACAATGTGCTGACGACAAGACCCGAGTGGTTTGCACGCTGTGCCATCAGAGCCTGAAGCGAGGCATTAACGTTCTGAACCTGAGCACAACCTGCATGACCAGGCACCTGCATGCAAAGCATGAACTGCAGTGGAGTAAACACCTTAAAACCAAGGAAGTCACTCAGGCTCCCCCTGCTACCTCTTCTGCTGCTGCCGCCTCGGCCTATTCTGCTGCTGCCGCCTCGGCCTCTTCCTCCGCCTCTGGAGGAACGTTGGCACCTGCCGCCCAGCAAACAGGGGATGTACCACCAACACCACCACCACCACCTCCGTCACCAAGCGTCTCAACCATGTCACACGCCAGCGTTCAGCTCTCCATCTCACAAACATTTGATAGAAAGCGTAAATTCCCACCTAGCCACCCTCGATCCCTGGCCCTGAATGCCAGCATTTCTAAACTACTGGCCTATGAAATGCTGTCATTTAGGCTGGTGGACACAGACAGCTTCAAACAGCTTATGTCGCTTGCTGTCCCACAGTATGTTGTTCCCAGCCGGCACTACTTCTCCAAGAGAGCCGTGCCTTCCCTGCACAACCAAGTATCCGATAAAATCAAGTGTGCACTGCGCAACGCCATCTGTGGCAAGGTCCACCTAACCACAGATACGTGGACCAGTAAGCACGGCCAGGGACGCTATATCTCCCTAACTGCACACTGGGTAAATGTAGTGGCAGCTGGGCCCCAGGCGGAGAGCTGTTTGGCGCACGTCCTTCCGCCGCCAAGGATCGCAGGGCAACATTCTTTGCCTCCTGTTGCCACCTCCTCCTTCTCGGCTTCCTCCTCCTCTTCTTCCACCTGCTCATCCAGTCAGCCACACACCTTCACCACCAACTTCAGCACAGCCCGGGGTAAACGTCAGCAGGCCATTCTGAAACTCATATGTTTGGGGGACAGGCCCCACACCGCACAGGAGTTGTGGCGGGGTATAGAACAACAGACCGACGAGTGGTTGCTGCCGGTGAGCCTCAAGCCCGGCCTGGTGGTGTGTGATAATGGGCGAAATCTCGTTGCAGCTCTGGGACTAGCCAATTTGACGCACATCCCTTGCTTGGCGCATGTGCTGAATTTGGTGGTGCAGAAGTTCATTCACAACTACCCCGACATGTCAGAGCTGCTGCATAAAGTGCGGGCCGTCTGTTCGCGCTTCCGGCGTTCACATCCTGCTGCTGCTCGCCTGTCTGCGCTACAGCGTAACTTCGGCCTTCCCGCTCACCGCCTCATATGCGACGTGCCCACCAGGTGGAACTCCACCTTGCACATGCTGGACAGACTGTGCGAGCAGCAGCAGGCCATAGTGGAGTTTCAGCTGCAGCACGCACGGGTCAGTCGCACTACAGAACAGCACCACTTCACCACCAATGACTGGGCCTCCATGCGAGACCTGTGTGCCCTGTTGCGCTGTTTCGAGTACTCCACCAACATGGCCAGTGGCGATGACACCGTTATCAGCGTTACAATACCACTTCTATGTCTCCTTGAGAAAACACTTAGGGCGATGATGGAAGAGGAGGTGGCCCAGGAGGAGGAGGAGGAGGAGGAGGAAGAGGGGTCATTTTTAGCACTTTCAGGCCAGTCTCTTCGAAGTGACTCAGAGGGAGGTTTTTGGCAACAGCAGAGGCCAGGTACAAATGTGGCCAGCCAGGGCCCACTACTGGAGGACGAGGAGGACGAGGATGAGGAGGAGGTGGAGGAGGATGAGGATGAAGCATGGTCACAGCGGGGTGGCACCCAACGCAGCTCGGGTCCATCACTGGTGCGTGGCTGGGGGGAAAGGCAGGACGATGACGATACGCCTCCCACAGAGGACAGCTTGTCCTTATCCCTGGGCAGCCTGGCACACATGAGCGACTACATGCTGCAGTGCCTGCGCAACGACAGCAGAGTTGCCCACATTTTAACCTGTGCGGACTACTGGGTTGCCACCCTGCTGGATCCACGCTACAAAGACAATGTGCCCACCTTACTTCCTGCACTGGAGCGTGATAGGAAGATGCGCGAGTACAAGCGCACGTTGGTAGACGCGCTACTGAGAGCATTCCCAAATGTCACAGGGGAACAAGTGGAAGCCCAAGGCCAAGGCAGAGGAGGAGCAAGAGGTCGCCAAGGCAGCTGTGTCACGGCCAGCTCCTCTGAGGGCAGGGTTAGCATGGCAGAGATGTGGAAAACTTTTGTCAACACGCCACAGCTAACTGCACCACCACCTGATACGCAACGTGTTAGCAGGAGGCAACATTTCACTAACATGGTGGAACAGTACGTGTGCACACCCCTCCACGTACTGACTGATGGTTCGGCCCCATTCAACTTCTGGGTCTCTAAATTGTCCACGTGGCCAGAGCTAGCCTTTTATGCCTTGGAGGTGCTGGCCTGCCCGGCAGCCAGCGTTTTGTCTGAACGTGTATTCAGCACGGCAGGGGGCGTCATTACAGACAAACGCAGCCGCCTGTCTACAGCCAATGTGGACAAGCTGACGTTCATAAAAATGAACCAGGCATGGATCCCACAGGACCTGTCCGTCCCTTGTCCAGATTAGACATTAACTACCTCCCCATAACCATATATTATTGGACTCCAGGGCACTTCCTCATTCAATCCTATTTTTATTTTCATTTTACCATTATATTGCGATGCTACCCAAAGTTGAATGAACCTCTCCTCTGCCTGTGTGCTAGGCCTAAATATATGCCAATGGACTGTTGCAGTGGTGGCTGACATGAAGCCTGATTCTCTGCTATGACATGCAGACTAATTCTCTGCTGACATGAAGCCAGATTGTCTGTTACGGGACCTCTCTCCTCTGCCTGGGTGCTGGGCCTAAATTTATGACAATGGACTGTTGCAGTGGTGGCTGACGTGAAGCCTCATTCTCTGCTATGACATGCAGACTGATTCTCTGCTGACATGAAGCCAGATTGTCTGTTACGGGACCTCTCTCCTCTGCCTGTGTGCTAGGCCTAAATATATGCCAATGGACTGTTGCAGTGGTGGCTGACGTGAAGCCTGATTCTCTGCTATGACATGCAGACTGATTCTCTGCTGACATGAAGCCAGATCCTCTGTTACGGGACCTCTCTCCTCTGCCTGTGTGTGTGCTGGGCCTAAATATATGCCAATGGACTGTTGCAGTGGTGGCTGACGTGAAGCCTCATTCTCTGCTATGACATGCAGACTAATTCTCTGCTGACATGAAGACAGATTCTCTGTTACGGGACCTCCCTCCTCTGCCTGGGTGCTGGGCCTAAATATATGCCAATGGACTGTTGCAGTGGTGGGTGACGTGAAGCCTCATTCTCTGCTATGACATGCAGACTAATTCTCTGCTGACATGAAGCCAGATTGTCTGTTACGGGACCTCTCTCCTCTGCCTGTGTGTGTGCTGGGCCTAAATATATGCCAATGGACTGTTGCAGTGGTGGCTGACGTGAAGCCTCATTCTCTGCTATGACATGCAGACTAATTCTCTGCTGACATGAAGACAGATTGTCTGTTACGGGACCTCTCTCCTCTGCCTGTGTGTGTGCTGGGCCTAAATATATGCCAATGGACTGTTGCAGTGGTGGCTGACGTGAAGCCTCATTCTCTGCTATGACATGCAGACTAATTCTCTGCTGACATGAAGACAGATTCTCTGTTACGGGACCTCCCTCCTCTGCCTGGGTGCTGGGCCTAAATATATGCCAATGGACTGTTGCAGTGGTGGGTGACGTGAAGCCTGATTCTCTGCTATGACATGCAGACTAATTCTCTGCTGACATGAAGACAGATTCTCTGTTACGGGACCTCTCTCCTCTGCCTGTGTGTGTGCTGGGCCTAAATATATGCCAATGGACTGTTGCAGTGGTGGCTGACGTGAAGCCTCATTCTCTGCTATGACATGCAGACTAATTCTCTGCTGACATGAAGACAGATTCTCTGTTACGGGACCTCCCTCCTCTGCCTGGGTGCTGGGCCTAAATATATGCCAATGGACTGTTGCAGTGGTGGGTGACGTGAAGCCTCATTCTCTGCTATGACATGCAGACTGATTCTCTGCTGTCATGAAGCCAGATTGTCTGTTACGGGACCTCTCTGCTCTGCCTGTGTGCTAGGCCTAAATATATGCCAATGGACTGTTGCAGTGGTGGGTGACGTGAAGCCTCATTCTCTGCTATGACATGCAGACTGATTCTCTGCTGTCATGAAGCCAGATTGTCTGTTACGGGACCTCTCTGCTCTGCCTGTGTGCTAGGCCTAAATATATGCCAATGGACTGTTGCAGTGGTGGGTGACGTGAAGCCTCATTCTCTGCTATGACATGCAGACTGATTCTCTGCTGACATGAAGCCAGATTGTCTGTTACGGGACCTCTCTCCTCTGCCTGTGTGCTAGGCCTAAATATATGCCAATGGACTGTTGCAGTGGTGGCTGACGTGAAGCCTCATTCTCTGCTATGACATGCAGACTAATTCTCTGCTGACATGAAGCCAGATTGTCTGTTACGGGACCTCTCTCCTCTGCCTGGGTGCTGGGCCTAAATTTATGACAATGGACTGTTGCAGTGGTGGCTGACGTGAAGCCTGATTCTCTGCTATGACATGCAGACTGATTCTCTGCTGACATGAAGCCAGATCCTCTGTTACGGGACCTCTCTCCTCTGCCTGTGTGTGTGCTGGGCCTAAATATATGCCAATGGACTGTTGCAGTGGTGGCTGACGTGAAGCCTCATTCTCTGCTATGACATGCAGACTGATTCTCTGCTGACATGAAGCCAGATTCTCTGTTACGGGACCTCTCTCCTCTGCCTGTGTGTGTGCTGGGCCTAAATATATGCCAATGGACTGTTGCAGTGGTGGCTGACGTGAAGCCTCATTCTCTGCTATGACATGCAGACTAATTCTCTGCTGACATGAAGACAGATTCTCTGTTACGGGACCTCCCTCCTCTGCCTGGGTGCTGGGCCTAAATATATGCCAATGGACTGTTGCAGTGGTGGCTGACGTGAAGCCTCATTCTCTGCTATGACATGCAGACTAATTCTCTGCTGACATGAAGACAGATTCTCTGTTACGGGACCTCTCTCCTCTGCCTGGGTGCCGGGGCCTAAATATCTGAGAATGGACTGTTCCAGTGGTGGGTGACGGGAAGCCAGATTCTCTGCTATGGAACCTCTCTCCAATTGATTTTGGTTAATTTTTATTTATTTAATTTTTAATTTAATTCATTTCCCTATCCACATTTGTTTGCAGGGGATTTACCTACATGTTGCTGCCTTTTGCAGCCCTCTAGCTCTTTCCTGGGCTGTTTTACAGCCTTTTTAGTGCCGAAAAGTTCGGGTCCCCATTGACTTCAATGGGGTTCGGGTTCGGGACGAAGTTCGGATCGGGTTCGGATCCCGAACCCGAACATTTCCGGGATGTTCGGCCGAACTTCTCGAACCCGAACATCCAGGTGTTCGCTCAACTCTATTTGCATCTAGTGATTCTCTTTGAACATCTGTGAAAACTGGGAGAGAGATGAAGTCCAAATATGAATAAATCGTTTCGTCTGTAACACTATTTTCTGATTTATATAATTCCCAAAAATATTTCACAAATCCTTCTTTAATGGATTCCTGTTCTCAAATAATTATAGCCTTAGGAGAGCGAATAGTAACTATCTCTTTTTTTTGGATCCTGATTAGAGATCACCATGGCCAACATCTTACCTGGGCGACCTGATTCAGAAAAATATTTCTGCCCCTAAAAAACAAAGCTTTGCTGAGCCTTATCCAGAAAAAAGTCAGAAAAGGCCTGATTTGTCCTCTGCATATTTTCCCTAGTATGTTCTGTATTCTTAGTGGAAAAGTCATCCATAGCAGTAGCCACTGCTTCTTGCAGCTCTCTCTTTCTTGGCAAAGCTCTTTCTCAAGTTGGAAATATTACTAATAAACACCCCTCTCATGTAGGCCTTGAATGCATCCTTTACCAGGTGGGTCCTTGCTGAATTATAATTACTATCCCAAAAAAATTCTATCTCCTGTTTATTCAATTCATGGTTATGGTCATGGTTATAGATTATAGAAATCCAATGGGGGTCTAAATGGAGGCCTAGCACTATATTTATCCTGGACCAAACATAATTCAACAGCAAGAGGTAGATGGTCAGATAAAGACCTAAGCCACTCACCACGTTAAGGTCGCCTCTATGAGTGGTCCTTAACTCTAGTTCCTACCTGTTATGGGCCATGACAGCCACACAAAGTCCAGGGAGCGCAGGTACAGCATGCACGCCAAGCACACTCTGCTTTTAACCCCGTCCGGTGCCATAACAGCTTTCATCGGATCCAGGGATGCAAGTACCAACATGCATGCTGAGCCCACTATATACATCTCTTGGAGCCAAATGAAAGCAGACTCAGTTTTATACTGACTTTAAAACCAGCCTCCAGGGCATAATAACTGGTCAGGTGTGCATGACTGCATGGAGATCGCCACGCCTGCAATATATACTACAAAGAAAAGAATGTGGGGGGTTCAGTCAGCACAACCCTGTATGCAGGTGCACATTGCTATGGCGAAACACAGATAGAAACGCAAAAACACAAATGCAATCACACTCTGCAACCAGCACTCTGCCCTGGACTTTGTGTGGCTGTCATGGCCTATAACAGGTAGGAACTAGTGTTAGGGACCACTCATAGAGGCGACCTTGACGTGGTGAGTGGCTTATTATGCTTTGGCCAAAATGTACACCAATGCCTCATTCAACATCCAGCATAGAGGCAGGGCAGAGTGCTGGTTGCAGAGTGAGATTGCATTTGTGTTTTTGCGTTTGTATCTGTATTTCACCATAGCAATGTGCACCTGCTTACAGGGTTGTGCTGACTGAACCCCCCACATTTTTTTCTTTGTAGTATATATTGGAGGTGTGGCGATCTCCATGCAGTCATGCACACCTGACCAGTTAGTATGCCCTGGAGGCTGGTTTTAAAGTCAGTATACAACTGAGTCTGCTTTCATAGCACCTACCAGTAGCCATTTGGCTCCAGGAGAAGTATATAGTGGGCTCAGCATGCATGTTGGTACTTGCATCCCTGGATCCGATGAAAGCTGTTATGGCACCGGACGGGGTTAAAAGCAGAAGTGTGCCTGGCGTGCATGCTGTACCTGCGCTCCCTGGACTTTGTGTGGCTGTCATGGCCCATAACAGGTAGGAACTAGTGTTAGGGACCACTCATAGAGGCGACCTTGACGTGGTGAGTGGCTTATTACGCTTTGGCCAAAATGTACACCAATGCCTCATTCAACATTCAGCATAGAGGCAGGGCAGAGTGCTGGTTGCAGAGTGTGATTTTACGTTTGTACAGATAAAGACTTAGCCTCGTATTTCATATGGTTTTTGCACTTCAAATAGTTTTTATTTATCAAGGCCAGATCTATCCTAGACATCGACCTCCCAGACTAACTAAAACAAAAATATGCTCATTTCCCCTTTCATAAATATCCCCATATGGCCACAAAGCCAGATTCTTGGCAAAAACGGGCCAAAGGAGACCCTTGATGCGCTACATCTCTCTCTGTGGAAACCCTATCATTTTCTGGATCAATAACACAATTAAAATCCCCCATCACAATGACTCGGCATTCAGGCCACCGATCCATAAAAGTTAATAACCAATTAAGTACACGAAGAGAAAAAGGAGGGGGGGGGGATATAAATAAAAGCCAAAGTTCATATTTTTTCAGATAAATTCCCATGAACAAAAACAAATCTCCCCTGTTTAACGATGGAAGAGGCCCGGCAGACAAAGTCAATCCCTTTATGAATTAATACTGTTACTCCTCTTGAATAACTGCACAAAGTGGAATGATAGGTTTGCGCAGCCCAGCCCCCACCGAGTCGAGGAATCTCCCCTTCCGTAAAATGGGTCTCTACCTAACTAACAATCACTGGAAGATGTCTCCGAACTCGATCACAGACTGACTGTCTTTTTAATTTATTGCCAAGCCCCCGAACATTCCAGGTTAGAATTCTAACCGGCATCAATCAGCTGAAAAGAGAGAAAAAACAAACAAAAAAAACACAATTCCTACCTCTTCCCCCCCAACCTGGGAGACGCATCGCAACCCACCTGACAAGCTACACCTGACCAGCTACAATCCTCCCCCATACCCCCCTCCAACATTTGATCCAACACCGTCTTGGACAGATCTTTCCGCTAAGGCCTCTTTCACACTTGCGTTGTCCGGATCCGGTGTGTACTCCACTTGCCGGAATTACACGCCGGATCCGTAAAAACGCAAGTGAACTGAAAGCATTTGAAGACGGATCCGTCTTCAAAATGCTTTCAGTGTTACTATGGCAGCCAGGACGCTATTAAAGTCCTGGTTGCCATAGTAGTAGTGGGGAGCGGGGGAGCGGTATACTTACAGTCTGTGCGGCTCCCGGGGCGCTCCAGAATGACGTCAGAGCGCCCCATGCTCATGGATGACATGCCATGCGATCACGTGATCCATGCGCTTGGGGTGCCCTGACGTCACTCTGGAGCGCCCCGGGAGCCGCACGGATGGTAAGTACAGTCATGTGAAAAAATTAGGACACCTTTGAAAGCATGTGGTTTTTTGTAACATTTTTAATAAAAGGTTATTTCATCTCCGTTTCAACAATACAGAGAGATTAAAGTAATCCAACTAAACAAAGAAAACTGAAGAAAAGTCTTTTCAAGATCTTCTGTAAATGTCATTCTACAAAAATGCCTATTCTAACTGAGGAAAAAGATAGGACACCCTCACATGTATTCCCTCTTAAATTGGCTCAGATCTCACACAGGTATATCACACCAGGTGCACATAATTAGTAGATCGTTACTCTGCATGTTGAATGAGGCTTGCCCTATTTAAACCTCAGACATTTAGTTTGGTGTGCTCCTGACTGTTGAAGTGAGAGTGAGCACCATGGTGAGAGCAAAAGAGCTGTCAGAGGACTTCAGAAAAAAGATTGTAGCAGCCTATGAGTCTGGGAAGGGATTTAAAAAGATCTCAAAAGATTTTGAAATCAGCCATTCCACTGTCCGGAAGATAGTCTACAAGTGGAGGGCTTTCAAAACAACTGCCAACATGCCCAGGACTGGTCGCCCCAGCAAGTTCACCCCAAGAGCAGACCGCAAGATGCTAAAAGAGGTCTCCAAAAACCCTAAAGTGTCATCTCGAGAACTACAGCAGGCTCTGGCTACTGTTGATGTAGAAGTACATGCCTCTACAATCAGAAAGAGACTGTACAAGTTTAACTTGCATGGGAGGTGTGCAAGGAGGAAACCTTTGCTTTCCAAGAGAAACATCGAGGCCAGACTGACATTTGCCAGAGATAAAGTTGACAAAGACCAGGACTTCTGGAATAATGTTCTTTGGACAGATGAGTCCAAAATTGAATTATTTGGACACAACAGCAGAGGACATGTTTGGCGTAAACCAAACACAGCATTCCAAGAAAAGAACCTCATACCAACTGTGAAGCATGGAGGTGGAAGTGTCATGGTTTGGGGCTGCTTTGCTGCAGCAGGACCTGGTCAGCTCACCATCATAGAATCCACGATGAATTCTACTGTGTATCAGAAGGTGCTTGAAGAACATGTGAGACCATCAGTTAGAAAATTAAAGCTGAAGCGGAACTGGACCATGCAACATGACAATGACCCAAAACATACTAGTAAATCAACCAAAGATTGGCTGAAAAAGAAGAAATGGAGAGTCCTGGAATGGCCAAGTCAAAGTCCAGATTTGAATCCCATTGAGATGCTGTGGGGTGACTTGAAAAGGGCTGTACGTGCAAGAAACCCCTCAAACATCTCACAGCTGAAAAAGTTCTGCATTGAGGAGTGGGGTAAAATTTCCTCAGACCGATGTCGAAGACTGGTAGATGGCTACAAGAACCGTCTCACTGCAGTTATTTCAGCCAAAGGAGGTAACACTCGCTATTAGGGGCAAGGGTGTCCTATCTTTTTCCTCAGTTAGAATAGGCATTTTTGTAGAATGACATTTACAGAAGATCTTGAAAAGACTTTTCTTCAGTTTTCTTTGTTTAGTTGGATTACTTTAATCTCTCTGTATTGTTGAAACGGAGATGAAATAACCTTTTATTAAAAATGTTACAAAAAACCACATGCTTTCAAAGGGTGTCCTAATTTTTTCACATGACTGGCTAGGTGTTCAGTTAGACCAGGACTAGTGACTCGTGCGGAGGAATCATGGCACCTGTGATGTCCGCTTCTGGCATGATCTGAAAGAAAAGGGAGGTATTAGCTCGTGACAAGGCATCCGCTGCCATGTTCTGTGTACCAGGCAAGTGTGCACAACTGAAATGGAAACGATGCATTAATGAAAGTTGTACTAGACGTCTTAGGAGACTCATAATATGTAAGGACTTAGACAAACCGCTGGTTAAAATATCGATAACAGCTACGTTATCTGATACAAACAAAACTGAGCCATTAGACCAATTGCTACCCCAAACACGGGCGGCCGCGACAATGGGGTACAACTCAAATAGTGCTGAGGTCTGCAAGAAACCCAGGATTCGTCTGACTTCAACTGGCCATTCGCCTGCCAACCAATGGGTGCCAAAAATGGCTGCAAACCCTGAACTTGCAGCTGCGTCAGAAAAAATTACAGGAGAACGACTACATATTGCGGGAATGAAAAGGGAAATTCCATTCCACTGGTGGAGAAAGTGATCCCACATGTGAAGATCCGCTAGAGCCAGACTGTCTAAGTGCACCGGGCTGTCCTGACAAGGTGCTGAGGGGAGGAGGGTCAGCAGACGAGAAGCGAATGACCTGCCTTGTGGGATTATACGCATGGCGAAGTTCAGCATGCCCAACGGTGATTGGAACTCGGCCTTAGTGGTCACAGTAGTAACCGTGAACCTGTGTATCACTTCCCTGATCCTGTTCAGTTTATCTGTGGGTAACTTCGCTAGCATGTTTTGCGAGTCTAAAACAATGCCCAGGAAAGTGATGACAGTGGACGGACCCTCAATCTTCTTAGGGGACACTGGGACGTCTAACCGAGAGAAACAATTCAGAAGCTTCTTGAGACCTACTGGGGCAACTCCTGGCCTCTCTATCAGCAAGAAGTCGTCTAAATAATGGATGACATGCTCACACTGTACCTTGTTCTCTAACACCCAGTGGAGGGCCTGTGCCAACTGATCGAATAGCCACGGGCTGCTTTTAGAGCCAAACGTGAGCTTCGAAGAGAAGTAATTCTGGTCTCTCCACTTAATGCCATGCCACTTCCAGAGTGCCGGCATGATCGGGAGAAGCTTAAAGGCGTCGGATATATCCGCCTTAGATAACGCTGCTCCAGGACCTAAGTGCATGATGATAGCTATGGCTTGGTCAATGGAGGAATACTTCATGCTAACCTCCTCCGATGGGATGAGGGAGTTGAGACTAGCTACATGGGACCCATGCGGGGCTGACAAATCAATGATGGGTCTTCCTTTCTTGCTGAATTTGCCGATAAGGAAACCTTTGTCCAACTCAGCTTTAATCAATACGTCTACTGCACTGCCTGAAATTAGCGCACACAGACACCAAACGCTTACCCGAACTGGATTAGCCTTGAAGACTGACAGCTGCGATAGGAAGAAAATAGCACACCCTGATCTGAAAAAAAATAAAAAACCGCTGGCGATACTCGAGAAAAGGGAAGCACGGACCTAGAAACGAATGTCAAATCATGAAACACCAGTGTACAAGCGTAAACAGGAATAATAGCAACGGAGCGAGGCGCAGACATAGCGCAGGGCGTACTGACTTAGGGGGAAGACCGTAGGCGAGTAAGGGGTTAATTATGGTGGGTAGGTGCGTGGTTGGGGGGCTGGGTTGCTGTACGGAGTGGGGGGAGCTGGTATTTTCGCGGGCTGTATATAAGGAACTGAGGGAGGGGCTACTGGTCAGTTGCCAGCTTGAGCCAGCAAGTTTTTCGTGGTCATGGCCTCCATGGAGGAACTTTTGGCGTCGGTGCGGGCTGCGGTGGAGTTACATGGTATGGAATTTCTTCAGGAGACCATACAGGCTGCTCTTAACCCCCCCCCGCCGCCTCCGGTTGTGTCCGCTCGCGGTGTCAGGGCCAGGAGATCCGTCCCCCCGGAGCGTTTGAGCCCTGAATCCACCCCTCGGGTCCGCCGACGCATAGGGAGCCCCGCCAGGGACCCTCCGCTGCGGTCTGAGGTGTCTGTGGTCGGTCGGGCCCTCAGACGCAGTGGGAGGAATCCAGGATCGCGTGGCGGGCCGGCGGGAGAGGGCCGGGTTCCCCCCTGGCCTGTTTCCCACACTGCACGAAGGAGGGGGAGATCGCCGGCGGCTGCGTCCCCGCGAGATGTCCCGCGCGGGGAGCGAGCCAGGAGGTACTCACCGGAGCCTGGAGGGTGCAGTGCGGCCGGGCCGTCTTCCGGTTCGGGCCTCGGGGCGGCTGAAGTGGCTGGTGTGTCGGCGCTGCGGCGGAGGGATACAGGCCGGCAGCTGAGGAGTGAGGTGGCCGGGGAGAGCGCAGGAGCTGGTGATAAAGTGGATGCGGGGCGGCCCCTAGTGGTGGGCCGGCGTCATTGCACCCAGAGGTTTGAGTAATGTATTAATGTGGCTCTGCCCCCTGTTCTGGGGCATGGAGAGGCGGCTTGCAGTGCAGCTGCTGCAGAGCCTCTTCAGTTGGGGGCGGGAGGACTGGACAGCCTGCGGCCGAGTGTTCGGGCCCACACGTCGAGGAGTAGGAGTATTACCCTCCCCTCTCGCCATCCGCAGGAGGGGGAGGCATCGCGGTTGGAGGAGGGAGAACTGGATTCGGGAGCAGACGTCGCGGCGGGCGGAGGAGATGTTTCCATTCTGGAGGTCGCCGTGCCCTGCGGAGCAAGCACGCCGGTGGGAGTGTCTGGGAGCGGATCCGCGGCTGCCGGAGGTTCCATCCGGGGACGGCCAGGTGAGACGACGTCGTGTCAGATGCTGGTTGGGGGTCCGGTACAGCATAGTGGGGGGGGGGGGGGCGGATGTTTTAGCTCGGGAGGTACTGTCTGGTATGCTGTCGTTGCTTTCACGGCTGGGGACTGGGGCGCCTGTCTCTCCGGCGTCGGTTTGGGGGTCGGCTCAGGCGTTGGATCCGGGGATGGTGCAGGGTAATGGTGGTTCTGGGGTGAGTGTCTCCGCTGTTGGTTCGCAGGCCTCAGGTTCAAGGGCGGTGGCGGGTGTTAGTAGTGATGTGGGGGATGGAGTTCGGTTGGCGGATGCTGCGAAGGGGGAGATCTATGTGTGTTTTGAGGGGCCGCTGGGGGCTCACTTGAAGCAGGACGTTAGGGACAAGATATGGAAGGATGAGTATGTGGAGATGTTCTCATTGCTTCCGTTGGAAAAATTTAATTTAGATAGGGGTAAACCTGATGAGAGTAAGAAGGAGGAGGAAGAACGGAGGCGATATAGATTGATCCCGCGTACGTTTCAGAATTGGCTTCAGGCCTTTGCGATTCTGGCCAGTGTGGTTGGGGAGAAATCGCCTGAACATTGCTCTGCACTGTTCTGCTATATGGACGCGATAGGGGAAGCTCATCGGACGTACGGGGGTGTGGCGTGGCTTAGGTATGATGAGCAGTTCCGGCAGCGGAAGGCGGTCAGGCCCAGCATACGATGGGATCATAAGGACATTGGTCTCTGGATGCGGCTGATGGCGGCGCCTAGGGGAGGTTCTCAGCCCTTTCGGGGAGCGGCCGGGGGTCCCTCGGCCTCGGATTTTCAAGGAGGGAGCAGAAAGGGTTGTTGCTGGCAGTTTAATGAAGGGCATTGCAGGTTCTTGTCAGACTGCCGGTACAAGCACGAGTGCTCCGGTTGCGGTGGCTCCCACAGTTTGTCGCGGTGTTTCCGGCGTGGGAGGGGTAAGGGACCCGAGGTTACGCAGAAGAGGGGTGACGCCGGTGAGGGTGGAAGAGATGGTCCCCTATTTAAGGAAGTATCCAAATAGGGAGGTGGCTCAGTTGTTGTTGGCGGGGTTTACTGAGGGTTTCGTGATTCCGTGTAGTTTAGTTATGCCGAGTGTGTCGGCTAGGAATTTGAACTCTGCATTGCGCCGTCCGGGGGTGGTAAAGGAGAAGATTGAGAAGGAGGTTGCAGCGGGCAGGGTTGTGGGCCCCTTTAAGGAGTGTCCTTTGCCTGATTTGTGGGTCTCCCCGTTGGGTTTGGTGCCTAAGAAGGAGCCCAATAAGTTTAGGTTGATTCATCATTTGTCCTATCCTCAAGGGGGGTCGGTGAATGATGGCATTGCGGATGAGTTGTGTTCTGTGTCCTACACGTCATTTGATGCGGCGGTGCGTTGGGTGCGGCGTTTCGGGCAGGGCGCCCTGCTCGCTAAAACGGACATTGAGGCGGCTTTTCGGTTGTTGCCCATCCACCCGGACAGCTTGCATTTACTGGGTTTCCAATGGGAGGGTTGTTTTTACGTTGATTGTTGTTTGCCGATGGGCTGCGCAATTTCTTGTTCATTGTTTGAATCGTTCAGTTCGTTTTTGGAATGGGTAGTGAAACAGGAGTCGGGGTGGAATTCGGTATTGCATTATCTGGACGATTTTTTGTTCTTGGGTCCGGCTGAATCCAGGGTGTGTGCTGTTCTGTTGCATACAATGGAGCGTGTGGCGGCTTGGTTTGGGATCCCTTTGGCGGGTGAAAAGACGGAAGGTCCTTCCACCGTGTTGACATTTTTGGGGATTGAGATTGACAGCGTGGCCATGGAATGCCGGCTACCTGACAACAAGGTGTCTGATTTGTTGGCTGAGGTTGTCTTCCTACGTAGGGCCCGGAAGGTCCAGCTCAAGCGGGTTCAGTCGGTTTTGGGCAAACTGAATTTCGCTTGTCGTATTTTGCCGATGGGACGGGTTTTTTGTCGGCGTTTGGCGTTGGCTACTGCGGGTGTTATGGCACCGTTTCACTATCTGCGGTTACCAGCTGAGGTAAAGGAGGACTTGGCGGTTTGGGAGAGCTTTCTTGGGGAGTATAATGGGCGGTCTATGTGGATGGAAGAGGCGATTAGTAGTGTGGATTTGGAATTATTTTCGGATGCGGCAGGTTCGTGTGGATATGGTGTTTTTTGTCGGGGTCAATGGAGTGCAGAGGCATGGCCGGAGGAGTGGAGACGGGCCGGGGTCCTCGGCAACTTGGTGTTGTTGGAGCTCTTCCCTATTGTTTTGGCTACGGAGTTGTGGGGGGAATGGCTTAGGAATCGGCGGGTGCGTTTCTACTGTGATAATTTGGGCGTGGTGCAGGCGATTAATAGTCAGACGGCCAACTCTCCGCCGGTGTTGAATTTATTGAGGCATCTGGTGTTGAGGGGTTTGCGGCTGAATGCTTGTTTTGTTGCGGTGCATGTTCCTGGGGTAGACAACTCACTTGCTGATTCCCTTTCTCGTTTCCAGTGGGATCGCTTTCGCAGCTTGGCTCCGGGTGCCGAAGTACGGGGGTTACCCTGTCCCCAGTGGCTCTGGAGCGTGGCCTTGGGGTGTCAGCTGATCTGATTCGGCAGTCGCTTAGTAGAGGTACGTGGTTGGCCTACTCTGCAGTGTGGGCTTTGTGGGAGGAATTGATTGAGCAGGTGGGTGGTTGTAGTTCGGTTGATGATTTCCAGACCTTATTGGTTTTTTGGGTGGGGTCGTGTTATGCGGCAGGTGTGTCTTTCTCGGTGGTGTCAAAGAGGGTCGCGGCTGTGGCTTTCTGGTTGCGCTGGCGGGGTCTGGCGGATGTTTCTAAGTGTTTTGGGGTTCGGCAGGCGTTGAAGGGTTACCGTCGTGGGGTGATTCGGAGGGACACTAGGAGGCCGGTGTCTTTCGCGGTGTTGCAGTTGTTGTGGGTGAGTGCGGAGTCGGTTTGTGTGTCGGCATTTGAGGTGTTTTTGTTTAGGGCTGCATTTTCGCTAGCCTTTTTTGGGGCATTTCGTATTTCGGAATTGGTAGCAGCTAGTCGCTCGGGTGGTGGAGGTTTGTTGTTGGAAGATGTACTGTTGTGTGACGGCGGTTTGAGGTGCGTAATACGCAAGTCTAAAACTGATCAGGAAGGTAGGGGAGTGGTTTTGTGGCTTCGGCAATTGGTGGGGTCGGTACTCTGTCCAGTGCGTTGCGTTGAGGAATATTTGGGAGTGAGGCCTGATGGATCGGGTGCATTGTTGGTTCACCAGGACGGGTCGCGGTTGTCTCGGTTCCAATTCATATCTGTTTTTAGGAAGTGTTTGTTGGCGGCGGGTTTGCCTGTTGATGAGTATGCATCCCACTCCTTTCGGATCGGGGCAGCAACTGAAGCGGCCAGGTGGGGGCTGGGTGAAGATGTTATCAAGCGTATTGGGCGCTGGGAGTCAGCTTGTTTCCACTCGTATATTCGGCCTCATCTTTTGTGAATGATTGTTGGGCGGGGCTGCTGTGAATGGAGCGTGTTGGTGTTCGGGTTCTGTTGTGAATATGTTTATTTGTTTTTGTTACAGGGGCGGCGCCTTGTCTGGCATGGATTTTCGGGCACTCGTACGTCCATTGGGCGGCCTTGCGTGCGGATGTCAGGCAGAACGGACGCCAATTGGGTTTCCCGACGGATGAGTTGGTAATCAGGTGGATTGGGTTGAGGGGGCTCCTTTGGGGTCGGGTGTTGCCTGAAATTCATGTTAATGCCACTTTGGATCGGCCACCTGATATCTTAGTGCTCCATGTTGGGGGCAACGATCTGGGTGTGCGGCGGTCTCGGGATGTAATCCGGGACATTAAGTTGGATGTGCTGCGCTTATTGTCGGATTTTCCAGATTTATTGATTGTGTGGTCAGAGGTGGTTGCAAGACGTTGCTGGCGGTTCGCCAGGTCGGTGGAGCGTATCAATAAAGCCCGGGCAAAATTGAATAAGGAGGTGGGGCGTTTTGTTCGCAGGCAGGGTGGTTTGGTGGTGCGTCACCGGGAATTGGAGGCGGCATCGCCTCAATTCTTGAGAGAGGATGGTGTGCACCTTAATGATGTTGGCATAGACATGTGGGCATTGGGTATTCAGGAGGGTTTGGAGACTGCCCTTAAGGTGTGGCGGGACGCCCACAGGTGAGGTGTCACCGGTGGTCGTTTGGTGGCTGCTTGATATGGGATCCTGGGGGAGCAATTCAATGGTTAAGAGATGCAGGACATGTTAGAGCCTGCATCTCATATGGTTTGTTAATACCGAGGATGGGGCTCCTGTTTGGGCTACAAGGCCTACAGGAGGGAGACTGGTATACTTCAAGGAGTTGGTGCCCTTGGGTCGGTGAGTGCGGCCAAGGGTAAGCTTGAAGTACGAGGTGAGGCGGTGAAGGAGGATACTGCTAGTTTGGGTTGCCCTCCAGGATCCTTGTTACGGGGCAGTAGGTGATAATGTTGAGGGATGTTAAAAGTGCCTGCTGTTGTTATTGTTATTATTATTCATGTTATATGGTGAAAGATGTTGCTTTAATGTGTGGAATAATAAAGTTTGGCCGTCACGGTCATTTTACCAAAGGAAGTAAGTGTTGGTGTGATTATTAAAGGGGATCTGGGTAGGTATCAGTGGACGGAGGAAATTCTTCCATCCTATTAAGTCATTAAAACGAAACAATAGTAATGCGGAAACCAAAAGTGACTAAACTGAGTGGAACAAACGCTGCGCTGCGTGTACGACTGAGCCTAGTGCAAAGAATCATACGGTGTAAGACCATGCTGTGTAGCAGTACTATAATATAGTACCAAACTGAGAATAAATCCTGATAAACCTACACAAACAGCCTCAGCCTCTTTTTTTTATTTTTATATATGACACAATGTGCTGCAACTTAAAGAGAAGCCTGCTGAGAAACTACAAAAGGGGTGCTTAACATAATTGCCTAAACCACATATGTACCCCCCCTTATATACTAAATATTTTATTTTAACCCCTTAGTGACCATTAATATGCCTTTCACTGACTTAAACAAAGGAGGATTTAGCTAAAACAGCTTGCTTTAATCAATCAGTACATGTACTTAAAATGGTGCATTAAAAACTATAACTTGACCTGCAAAAAATAAGACCTCATATATTGATGAAAAAACACTTGGTCACTAAGAGGTTAATCTTCACCAGCAAGCAGGGTTCTGACCTGTGCACTGAGCTGGAGCAGGCAGACCTGACTAATAGACCACGAGCCTGCTCCAGCTCAGGCTCTCTACCTTCCTATCTAACTGCACGGCGGCCCGTGCAAGACTTTACGGCTGCGCCGAAGTTGGGAACACACTGTCCCCTGTAACCCTACGATGAATGGCCGCACGTAGCTCCCTTGCCGATCGTTCCGGTGGTGCTCCCCCTCACCTTGGGGAGCCGAAACACCGCCGGCCGGACTACGTGGACATGGCTGCTGGATGAGGCAGCATACTCACCTTTTGACCGCAGACTCGTGAGCCAGGAACGCTGCCGTCACCTGCCTGCACGTGTGGTAAGTAGAAACAAGACGAGACGTTCATTGAGGGAGGGGCATATGCCGGATATAAAGGCAGCTACACCCCTCCCACAAATGCAGGCCAATAAATCGGCCTTCACACATATCTACAGTACTTTGGAAAAGACTTTGGCAGTTATAGAAAAAAAATGCAGCAAAGTAAGAATGTTTTTAAAAATAGAAGTGTTAAAATTATTATTAATTAACAAAATGCAAAATGAATGAACAAAAGAGAAATATAAATCAAATCAATATTTTGGTATTACCACCCATTGCCTTCAAAAGAGCATCAATTCTTTTAGGTTCACTTGCACTTTTTGAAGAAACTTTGCAAGAAGGTTGTTCTTGGAGAACTAAGCACAGGTCTTCTGTGGATGTAGACTTGTTCAAATTCTTCTGTTTACTCATGTAATCCCAGACAGACAGTATGATGTTGAGATCAGGTCCCCATATCATCACTTCCAGGACTCTTTGTTCTTCTTTACGCTGAAAATAGTTCTTAATGACATTGACTATATGTATTTCGGGTTGTTGTCCTGCTGCATTTGGAGCCCATCAGACACCTCCCTGATGGTATGGCAGTGACCATTAATGTACTTCAGAGATCCATACATAGTATGTTTTGCTGAACTGTTGTTCTAGACACACATCGGGTAGCCCCTGGTTCATTTTGGTGGTGAACTGCTCAACTGTAGAGTGTCGGTCCACCCTCACGTACCTTTGTAGACGATGTTCACCTCTCACATCAATGGTATGTGGTGCTCTGCAGTTTCCATGTTGCTTATTTGCAATGGTGCCATTTGTCCGCTCACCATACCTGTTCACCACAGCAGCACACGAAATGTTCACAAACTACACAGTTTCAGAAATACTGACACCCTGGACTGAAAGCCAATAATCATCTCTTTTTGCAACTCGGATAAATCACAATTTTTACCCATAACAGCAACAAAGGATATGTTCACAGGCAGCATATAATACACCAAGCCAGAGGACCACGCATTTCTTCATGAGCTATGCTCTGCTGACGTCAAAAGTAGGAAGTGGTCATAATAATGTGACTTGACTATTTAATAACACTTCTATTTTTGAAAGCAATCGTACTTTGCAGCATTTTTCCCACATCTTCCTAAAACCTCTGCATAGATAGATATGAGATAGATAGATAGATAGATAGATAGATAGATAGATGGAAGATAGATAGATAAGGGATCACAGAATTCCAATGTCGATGTAAAAACCGTAGCAGTCAGACTTGGCTGCAAAGTTTATTATCAGTGAGGTTTCCAACTGTATAATTGTGTCTCACATTGTATAAGTGTCTCACATCGCAAATATAGTGAACTGCTTTTTTGTGTTTATTGAGGTTGGTGTCTTGGGGGGTGGGGATTAACATGTGCCCACCTTATGGTATAGTAAAAAAGAAAGATATTTAATCACCAGTCCACAAAAGATTCTGCTGCAGGTCCGAGGAGTGTTGTGGGGTCGATCACACTTTCATGGAATTTATATATAGGCTTCGGACCGCGCGTATCATAAATTGACTGTATACAAACATTTTTTTTTCTCCTTTTAGAAAGGTACCGAGGTCTGCAGATGTCCTATTTGTGGATATCCTGCAACTTGTAAAAAATTGTAATAGTGTAAATCCGTATGGTTGTGCTATCCTGCAATGCGCAGATTGTACTTACACGGCACTCCACCAAAAACAGGCGTATCAAAGGTATCCTCCGCGGCTTGTTTGATTCTTCGCAGCGAAGGTCCACGTTCACACGCCAGCGCACAGAGTTCAACCACGGACTTAATTCCAGCACACACCAGATAAGTCTGCTAGTATTCCCAATTTCTTTTGGTTTAAAATATTTTGTGGATACAAGTGGTTCCTACCATAGTGAAGCTCCGATAGCTAGTTTAAAAGGTTTATTCAGTACATACTTACAAACATGCACTTTAAAATCGCATTAAAAATCACAGCGTCTTTTTTTCCTTTGCCCGACCCAGGTTTCGCTCCTTGAGCTTCGTCAGGGGCACACATCATCTCTCCCTCCCCCTTCTTTTTTTTATTTGGTAGGCTAGCGTTAATCAAGCACCTGATGTGCTACTCCAAACACCTTTTTTTTCTATCACTTAACCCTACACTTGTATCTCTTAGTTCTCAATGGGAAAAAAACGCAAATCTTTAGGTCCTAATTCACATGGGAATAGTGGTTCCACCAACTTCTGTAACTAATTTAAAACAGCTTGCAGATCAAAATCTACATTCAGGCCCCCTGGTTGTAGCGTACTCAATTCATATATCCACCTACTTTCTTTTTTTATTAATTTTCTCTAAGAAACTTCCTCCCCCCCAATGGTTTTGTATTAGTTCTAACCCCATAAATTTTAGTCCCTCTGGGTTCTTTTGGTGATATTTTTTATAGTGCAGAGAGACACCATGACTTTCTAGCCCCTTCTTGATATTTCTTATATGCTCCTGTATCCGGACCTTAAGGGGTCTGATGGTACAGCCTACATACAGTTTCTTAGAGAAAATTAATAAAAAAGAAAGTAGGTGAATTGCAAATGCTTCAAAATGACAACCAAAACCTGAAAGACGTGGAAGAAAGTGAAAAACTACCATTCAAATAGATAGAATAGCCAAAATGGCAAGGACTCAGCCAACAATCAGCTCCAGGAAGATCAAAGAAGGTCTAAAGTTACCTGTGAGTATTAGAAGACGCCTATGTGAAGTCAAGCTATCTGCAAGAAGACCCCGCAAAGTCCCACTGTTGAAAAAAAGACATGTGCTGAAGAGGTTACAATTTGCCAAAGAGCACATTGACTGACCTAAAGAGACATTTTGTGGACTGATGAAAGTAAGATTGTTCTTTTTGGGTCTAGTGGCCGGAGACAGTTTGTCAGATGACCCCCAAACACTGAATTCAAGCCACGGTACACTGTGAAGACAGTGATGCATGGTGGCGCAAGCATCATGATATGGGGATTTCTCATACTACGGTGTTGGGCCTATTTATCGCATACCAGGGATCATGGATCAGTTTGAATACATCAGAATACTTGAAGAGGTCATGCTGCCTTATGCTGAAGAGGAAATGCCCTTGAAATGGGTGTTCCAACAAGACAACAACAGTTTCTGAGGCAAAGAAATAGAGAAGAACTGTGGAATGTAGTCCAATCATCCTTGGCTGGAATACCTGTTCACAGGTGCCAGAAGTTGGTTTACTCCATGCAACACCGACAGGGGCGGACATACCGCATGTGCAGCCAGTGCAGCTGCACAGGGGCCCAGAGCAGGAGGGGGCCCCTTCCTACCGGCAGCAGGGGAGATGAGAGCTTCCATTGTGGAAGCGCTCATCTCTATTCATCTGTATCGCTGTCCTTAGGACAGCGATACGAATGGATGCTGCGACAGGGCAGGGGCGTCTCTCTTCCCCAGTCCTATCATAGGCTACAGGCACTAAGCCTGCAACCTATCAGAGGACGGCGCAGGCGGCGCAATGACATCATCACGCCGCCTGAGCTATACAGCGTGGGACACAGGCCGGAAGAGGCCTGCATCGCATCGCTGAAAGCGGCAAGGAGGTAAGTATGAGTTTATTTAATTTTTTTTATTTATACTTTACCAAGGGCCCTATCTGGCACTCATGGGGGCATCTACTGGGGGCCCTATCTTATGTACTGGCACACATGGGGGGCACTATAGAGGAGGAGGAGCACTATGGGGGCCCTATTTTAAATACTAACACACGGGGCACTGTGGAGGGGGGGAGTACGATTGGGGCCCTATTGTATATACTGGCACACATGGGGGGCACTATGGAGGGGAGGAGAACTATGGGGGGCCCTATTTTAAATACTGACACACATGGGGCACTATGGAGGGGGGAGTACTATTGGGGCCCTATTTTATATACTGGAATACAAGGGGGCACTATGGAGGGGGAGGAGCACTATGGGGGGCCCTATTTTAAATACTGACACACATGGGGGCACTATGGAGGGGGGAGTACTATTGGGGCCCTATTTTATATACTGGCACACATGGGGGGCACTATGGAGGGGGAGGAGCACTATGGGGGCATCTTCTGGGGCTCTATCTTATATATTGGCAGACATGGGGGGCACTATGGAGGAGGAGTAGCACTATGGGGGCCTTATCTTATATGCTAGCACACATGGGCGCTATGGAGAAGGGGGGAGCAGTATGGGGGCATCTACTGGTGACCCTATTTTATATACTGGCACACATTATGGGGGCATATTATACTGGCACATTGTCAGGCACCATGGGGACAAGGGGAGGCACACGATATAGGAGTATTTTATACTGGCACAAATTATAGGGCACTATGGGGACCTTGGCTTAACTGGGGGCACTTAGAGGGTTTTTTGGGCAAACAGTAGGGGGCATTGGCACACATTATGAGGGTACTATGGGGACATTGACTCTACAGGGGGCACTAAGAGGAGGTATTTTTTATACTGCCACACAACAGGGCACTTTTATGTACTGGTGCACATTATAAGGGGCATTTTTCTACTGTTACACATTATAAAGAGAATTATTACCACTGGGCACATTATGGTGGGCTTTATTTCAGTTGAGGGACTATGAGGAACTTGAATACTAGTATGAGCACTATGGGAGCATTATTACTTCTGGGACACAGTGGGGTCATTATTACTGTAGGGGCACTATTCCTACTACGTGTTGTCTGGTAGATTATTTATATTGGTGGGATTTTGGGGAGCACTGTTACTTTGGTGGGCACCCTGGCACGGTATCAGCTTAGCACACTTATTTTTGGGGAACATTATGTTTACACTATTAGTGTCAGGGACACTGTTTCCTGGGCGCAGTTATTTTTTAGGACACTGTGTGCCAGTAATTATTTAAGGGGAACTATCTGTGTGTAACTTGTATAGGGAGCACAGCAGGCACAGGGGTGTTGATTAGGTGGGAGGGTGATGGAAAACTAGGAAGCTAAGATGTCTGTCTGTCAAACCCTGCAGAAAGAAGAGATGACTGAAAGAAATCATCATGGCGGGGTGGTCTGAAACAAGAAGATGAGGACAGAGAACATTTACATCAACGAAGACGTCCCTGGATGTAAAAGGTATGTGGACCTGTATAAGGCTACCATCACATCTGAGTTAGTGATTCTGGCAGAGAACAGCCTGCCGGAATGCTCCAGCACTGCTGGATGCAGACAGAATGTCCGCCGGCCACATTAACGATAATGGGGTCTGGCAGAGATCGGCCACAATCCGGCAAAAATGCAGAGAATCAGCGGGACACAAACTGCTGAATTCCTGAGTTTGTGTCCGGCCAATTCCATGCATTCTCTGCCGGATCAGGTGGCCGGAGCGTAGTGCTGCAGCTGTGAAAGTAGCCTTACCCTGTATGTTTTGTATTGCTTTAAGTAATGTTAGGACGGAATAGGTTATGTTGAGAATTTGGCTTGGGGCGGGGGTCTCTGCTGTCTGTGTCCGCCCCTGAACACAGATGTACAGCAGTTCTCAGAAACAGCGGTTATACGACTAAATATTAGTTAAGTGATTCAAAGGAAAGCAAAATCTTCAAACATTTTTCAGTTTATATGAGGGTGGATTTGATTTAAATCAAACTGATTTAAATCACAATTTAAATAACGATTTAAATCACTAGTCAGTAAGGCTTGATTCAAATCCTAGTTTTCTACATAAAGACTAATTCTTGCTGGTGTAACTTATAATATGCAAGTAGATGAAGATTTTTAGAATAACAACTTTTCATATTAGTTTGATTAGGTTGATTCTGTATTCATAGGTTTGTAGAAGTTAGGATTAAGGTATTTTTCTCAACTCTGTTCATGTTATAAAATTTTTGCTGTGAAGAAGAGGCATGTGATCTCTGCTGAGTCAAATTCAGTTTTGAGAACTGCAAAAGTAAACCAAGCATCTGTGATAATATCTTGTAGGCAGAGAAACTGCCCAATAATCTTACAAAAACCTCTGGAAGAGCACGACATTGTGAATGGATTAATGGAATTTATTTACCCAAAAAAATAAACATATACAGCCTTATTCTACATAATTAAAAAACAAATCTTTATTTTATGATGGAATAACCTTTGGATGGTAATATATTTTCCTCAAAAAGCATTTTATATAAAAAAAAATCTGATTATTTTTTTAATCATTGATTTTTATCCACCCTGGTTTATATAGAGAATGTTTGAGTTTGTAAAGAAGAATACAAACACTACTATTATTTTGAACAGTCTAATATTCACTTTCCTTCAATTTTCAACACAACTTTTATATATTTTTCTCCATGTTTTGATTTGGAACAGAATGTGTAGTGTTCCCAATGCATTTGTGTGTATGGAAATAAAAGCTATTAGAAGGATTTTGAGCTTTATTCACTTTTTTAAACACAGTGCTATTATTTTGAACACAACTGTATGTCTGAAACAAACTGCAGTGTTACAGTCTTCCCCCTGTTAGGTAAATGTACCATAATCCTGAAAGAGATGAGCCCCAGCCATTGTACTTGTCATTCATGGTCTCCTCCTTTATAGACCCACGGTATATTTTGTTAAACTTCTGCAGCCTGTGAGTGGACAGCTCCCTACAGCTTCTAACATCACAGAGCAATGACAGAACCTCCTCCCAACCACAACTCTTGTAGAGGAGGGAAAGACGGAGCAGAGCTCAGGAGAAGAAGCAGAGGCTGCACAGAGAGCAAGGTATGGGTCATCACTGATCTGAGAGTGTGGGGTGGCAGCATAGACTAGCAAAGAGCATAAGCTAAATCTACTATAGTTACCTATAAAATAGCAACATCATAAAGAATAGCAGAGGTACTGTACAGTTATGATCAGAACAGAAGGTGTATTCTGCAGAAAGCCTGGGAATCTGAGATAGGGGGTCTACATGGCAATCAGCATTGAGCAGTGGGGGCCACGGTGTAGGGAAGAGGGGTAGGGGTCCTACAGGATTCTACACTGAATGGAGCAAAGGGGGGTTAAGAGAGAGGGAGAGGAAAGTAGGGATCATAGTATAAGAAGCAGAAGGAAGAATACTGGGTTCTATAGATAAAAAGAGAACAGAGTGGAGACTACAGTGCATGAAGTAGAATGGGGGGGGGGGTCTACAAAGGAGGGAAAATAAAGATGATAAATGCAGAAGAAAGGGTTATAGAAGATGGATCAGAAGAAGGAGATCTGTATTAGGGATCTACAATGTTATGCACAGTAGAAGAGGGGCTATGAAGTTAAGCTAGCAGAGGAGGATCCACAGAATCAGCCAGAGCCTTTCACATGAGAGCAGAAGTGAAGCTCAGCTGTAAAGAGAGCATGCAAAGAGGTTCTGCAGAGGAAGCAGAAGTTGGCTGGCTTTAAGGAATTCTAGTGTAATGGCTAGAAGGCAGGAAACAGTTGTGAAGCTAGATGTCACAGAGGTAAGTGTACCCTACTGTAGATGGCACAGAAGATAATTGTACACTTGAAGGCTGAGAAGGGGTCTACTTAGAAGGGACAGAGGATAAGTGCACACTAGAAGGATCAGAGGATGAGTATACACTACAAGGATACGAAGAAGGGTCTACACAAGAATGTACAGCACAGGGGTCTACCTTGAAAGCACAGAGTAAAAGTGTACCCTAGAAGGCAATAAGTGTGCACTAGAAGGCATAAAAGAATGGTCCATACTAGGAGACACAGAGGATGGGTCTACACTAGAAGCAGGAGAGGGCTTTATAGTAGAAGAATGTTTCTACTATTGAGGGAGCTGTTGTATTAGAAAGTGGACAGCAGAGGTCCAACAAGCTGGGAGAAAACCCAGTAGAGCAACCAGTGCATGGTATAGAGTAAGAGTGAGTATACAGGTCCATGAATAAGTAAGAAGAGTATATATCTTTAGTCAGTATCAAGAGCTTGTGTGCTATACAATAATTGGTGAACAGAGGAGAAAATATATAGGGGGGTCGTTACAGCAGGTGGAAGAGTGCATATGAATGTTTAGATGTAGCAGGGGTGAGGTGGCGCAGCCTATCTTAAAGCATACTTCATTTGGTTTTACATTATTACTGCCGGTAATGCTGCCTTATCTTGGATCAGTAAGTAATCACTCTGCTCAATTAAATCAGCTAAAAGACAAGTTCAGCTCTGCTGCATCTGTATAGAGGATGGGGCCAGCACTGCATTAGGATTTACGCAGCGTACAGGTGGAAGGGCTGTGTCATTAAAAACTATGCATTAATCAGTATTGATATTTTGCAATAATTTTATATATATATATATATATGACCTTGTCATGAAATGTATTCTTCTGTGCACCTCACTGATTTAAGTTTACAATTTAGATGAGCCACTTGCAGATCTACCTAGAACCAAAGACTATACAAAACTCAGCTCTGCTACATTTGAATATTGCTGGACATGTTGAATAGCATAGACTGCAGCTGTCAAACAACAGTATCTGTCAGGGATGCTGAGACTTGTGGTTCCATTGTTTTTTGTTTTTGTTTTACGTCATCCCTTGCAACTTCGGATTTCCACCCAGGTGTATCGCACTGCTTCAGTACATATAACCATTTTATGTCAGGAGTGAAGAATTCTGTGTCTGCACTGGGAATTAAGGTTCAATTGAATTATCCCCTATTGTGCGGAGTACTGCTATTTAATCATTATGCTAATCGGTATCCAGCTAGGTATATGGAGAATTCTGTATGACTAATCAGGGGAGGGGGGGGGGGGGGTGACAGTGCGGAACACTCAACCCAACACACAAGCTGCCTTACACGATAGAGGCATCTAGTTTAATGGAAGCAATTGTTTGATGTTAATATATCAGCCACTCAGTGTGGTGCATAAGTTCCTCCAATTATCATTTCATGTACTGTAGGTATAACATAGGCTTTACTACAAGTCCTCATGCTCTACTTTATAAATGAGTTTAACTGGCGTTTAATCATTGTACCAATATGCCATCTATAATAAGCTTTGACAACCAGTCACCTGTTAGACTTTATGTAAGGTTATGCTGGGTAACATGGAGCTTAATTAGACCCAAGCAGACAGATGTTCTTTGGGTGGTGGTGGCGGAGGGGGACGGGTCCCTAGGGTCGAACCACCACTAATCACTTATTGATGGCCTATCTTACAGGTCCTAGACCATTGATGTTTTGTTCCTGGAGATCCCCTTTGTTCAGAGTTCTCCGACATGTTGCGCAGCGCTTTAAAGAGATTGTCATCATTCACATTGTCATCTATACTAACCTCTTAGCATGTTTCCTGAAGTGTTGGATAGAAACTCATAGAAACATAGGAAGAACATACAAACTCCATGTAGTTACCCTCAGTGCTGCGAGGGAACAGTGCTAACCATGGAGGCACCTCATTTGTATTTAAAGGGCACCTGTCAACAGATTTGTACCCATGAAACTGGCGGACCTGTTACACGTGCACTTGGCAGTTAAAGACATCTGTGTTGGTCCCATGTTCATATGTGCCCACATTGCTGAGAAAAATGATGATTTAATATATGCAAATGAGCCTCTAGGAGCAATGGGGGTGTTGCCATTGCACCTAAAGGCTCTACTTTCTCTGCAACTACAGAGCCCTCTGCACTTTGATTGACAGGGCCGGGCAGTGTAAACACAATCATGCCTGTCTCTGACTTCTCCTAAAGTGCAGTGGGTACAGCAGTTGCAGAGAGAGCTGAGTCTGTACAAGAAACGGCAACACCCCTGTTGATCCTAGAGGGTCATTGGCATATATTAAAACATCTTTTTTTTCCCCAATGTGGACACATATGAACATGAGACCAAAACAGATGCCTTCAGCTGCCTATTGCACAAGCAATAGGTCAGCCAGTTTCATAGGTACAAATCTGCTGACGGATATCCTTTAAAGCGGCTCTGTCACCAGGATCAACCCCATTAAATCAGACATACGTATGCCACTCATTACTACGCCAAATATACAAAAAATATAACAATCTTTATTAAATAATAAATATTATAAATAATGATTCAAAGAAAGAAAAATGGCAAGATGGAAAATGATACAGAGAGCATTGCAAAGGGCATTATCTAAAGTATAGTGATCTGTGCCCTTAAGATATAAGATGAAAATAAATGACACTACTGAGCATATAACTGCAAAGATAATGAGATATACAATCTCTAATAATCACCAATAAATCAATATGTTCAGTTATTAGATACTAAAGTAGTGTCACAGGCACACACGTATGTCAAATATTCACAATATTGCATTGGCAGTGTTGCTGGACAAATCAAAATAACAAAAAATTATATATAAGATGTGAAGCACAGCGGCAACAGCCAGGGCCCCTTTTGTAATTGGTGCTGGTACCCAGGTGCAGGAATTACCGAGTGGTATAGGGTGGCCTAAAATGTCCCTTTATGTTGAGTGCGAGTGTCACGGTGCTCCTACCTGGATACAGCTGGAACCCCAGGCATTAGCTCCAAAGCAGACAAATAGGGAGTAGTAATTGTGGGATGAAAGAAGTAACTTGAGTCCAGACCTGGTATGAAGTTCAATAGCAGCTTTACTTGAATAAACGGTCAACAAAAACAGCCTTCAAACTTTGTCTTGGTCCCAGCAAGCTTCAGCATTAAACTCTAGCAGGCAAACTCAACTCTGCTACATCTGTTGCTCTCTGGATAGAAGGCTGGACAATGGCGGCCCACCTGGGAGACCACTATGGATAGGTGCACTCCTCAAAGATCACCCAAGCCCTAGAGATATGTAAATATAACGTATGGAGGGGCACTCAAATATCAGGGGGCACCAGACAACAGAGAAAGTGTGGAATAAAAATATATGGAATAAAAATATTTAAGGTTCGGAACGACATCCATTCTGATCCACGTCTCCTGCTGCTGCTGGCTGCCAGAGTGCCAGTGTGCGTCTGACTCGTCTCTGATCTGATCATCTGAATGGGTCTGAAATGAATCATCTGATCTAATCTATATTTTACTGGCGGGCGCGGCTGCCTCTGTCTGTCTGACTCAGACACAATCAGTCAGCTCGAGCCTCTCGTCTATCATTACCTATCATTACCTGCGGCTGCGCTACCCGGCGCCGGCGCTGCTCTCACACACCAGTCCAGTCACTCCCCCTGTGCAGGTGACTTGAGGCAGCTTGAGCGGCGCGCTGAGCCTAATGAAGAATCTGCCTATCTCATATTTGAAACTTTATTCTGTTGTGTAGTGGACAGTACACTACTGTTGCCCTGACTACGACGACTGTCACAGCCGCACTGTCCACACACGATCTGAGTGTTGCCCTGACTACGACAAGCGCCGCAGCCGCCGGCCGGCACACACCGGGTCAGGGCGGGTTCAAGTAAGTGTAAAAAAAAAAAGCATTAATTTATTCTTCCACCCTGCGCAGGGCGCGCCCTATGCAGCCGCTTGGTCTGCCTTATGGTAGCGCCAGCCCTGAGAAGTGCCCAGCACTTGCTTTCTTCCCCTAGCTGGGGGTAAGCTAGACTAAGTAGAAACTGGGACCCAACTCGCCCACTCCTTCACAGAGGGGGGCTAGAATGGAATGGAAAGTTTCACTCTATGTACCTGTAGCTCTGCCGTGTTTGCTGCCACCTTCTGGTGAACCAGGCACATTACACGTGAACATAAACAGTTACAAAATAAAAAATGCACATTGTTTGGACCTAAAATAAATACACATGATGACAGTAAAGACAGTAGCGGGGGCAGAAGTGGTAATTCCACTCTGGGGCATTACAGATGTAATCCCAGAAGATAATAACAAACATGCATGACTGCACTAGTATTCCAAATATATAATCTGTACAGAAACACTGCAGAGGCATTCAATATACCAGAGAGTATACATATAATATGCCTTAAAGTAAGAGGATAGAACATAAATATCCTAATAGAAAATACCCTGTGACATGGTTCACTATAACCTGGAATGCCGCCCCACGCACAGACACCTCGATCCGCGTTTCACCCTCAAGGCTTCGTCAAGAGGTAATATATATAAGAAGTACAGGGTATATATAGGGGATGCAAGGGGAGTATGTAATAACAATTATAATCACCTGGATTTCCACCTATACAGACGCGAGTCCACCAAAATGGCCAACTCAATTCTTCAGCCCGTCCCTGCCACACCACTGCGCATGTGCTGCGCACGTGATGACGACACATTGGAGCACATCCGGATAGAGTGCAGGGCTTTACTAAGACCGGCGTCTAAAACGCCGGTGTTAATAAATGTACCCCATAGACTTTTATTATGGGTTAAATGTGGAAGAAAAAAAATATCTGAGGAAAAAAACCTGGAAGTCTCTCCTAAGATTCAAACCTGGGATCTGTACATGCAAAATCATACACTTACCTCCTAGAGAGAGAAAAAATAAAATAATGAAAAAAAAGTTTATCTAAGTCTCTTCCAGGATCTCTATATGCAAAACCAAACACTTTTCACCAAGCTATGGCATTACCACATAGAGAAGTATGTTTTTTCTATGCTTATAAGCTAATATATATTACTGGTGTATTTCTAATCATATATTGTGCTTGTGAATAAAGCAGTAATATGTATATTAGCTTCCTGAGCAGATCTCAGTGTGGTGCAGCTATAGTACATAGTGTATATGATATGAAGATGCTGGAACACAGCTGTGCCCTCAGCCTGATGTCTAGCCCTGTTAACCAAGGGGAGGGAGGAGTGTGCAGAGCACAGGGGTGTTACAAAGCAGTGCTCAAAGGATTCATCCCTGCCTCCTGGTGCTCAAGCTTCTCATTTGCATGTGAATAACAATGCAGATTTCTCTGCAGCTGTTAAACATACAGAAAAAAAAATATTGTTTTAATCAGCATGATGAGCCCTACTAGTCAGTATGTCTGGTTAATAGGGTTGATCCTGGTAACAGAGCCACTTTAAAGCAAAAAAAAAGTCCCCATTCTAGAAGTATAAAGCAGAGATATTCTTCATAGTGGAATTTTCTATTCCAGTCATCCGGTACACATAAGAATCATAGTGATCCAATCAAGAGCTTTTCTTAGATGAGTCACATATAGATGGGATCTCATGCTTTTATTTTCATGCTTCTGATGAGAGCTAGGTGCTTTATGATGGAGCCACTTTTTCACGGTGTTTTGAAATTCTTCCCATTGTCCTCCAACCACATTTGGCCTGCCAATTTTATCCTTTCTGCAAAATCAGCCCCTTCTCAGAAAACTATGGGCCAGGCACCAGATTTTTGACATACAAAAGTCACAGGCTCAGATTTACTAATACAATAGATGGTGTGTAGACCTGCACCATATTTATCACAGGGGCTTAAGCTGGATGATAAATCTGGTGCAGGGATAGACACTTTTCTCTGACTTTATGCCAAATATTGGTTGGCTTATTTTGAGAGAGATTTGTATGCCAAAATTGCACTGAATTTTGGCACAAAATGGTGCATCTCAGGCCCCCCCCCTTCCCAGTGAATATACACCCACATTCCAAAAGCCCCGCCCCTTGTCAAACATATCAGACAAAGGAGTACAAACCCTAATATGCAGTTGAGCCAATCCGCGCCACTTTTTTAAACAGATTTTTGGCGCAGGCGCATTAGTAAATTTGGGCCACAATTTTTTGTAGAAGAGACATTTTGCATGGGACCAAGTAAGTATGATCACCACCGCAGGTCCAACCATTCTTTGAGGTCTTTTAAAAAAGTTTAAAGATGCGCAACCCCTTTAATGAACTTTGTGCATCATACTCCAACACACTTCTGGTTAAGATTGATGTATGTAATGCCAAGCCCCACAAGTTCTATAGTTTGGGACTGGCCTGTAAAATCTAGGCCAATCAGGGGGGTTGACTTGTCCATACAGTAATAGAAAGATATGTGGTTGGGAGATACATAGTCAAGTGTGAAACTGCTTATGGAGTTAATTACTTCTGATCCAAAGAACGCACCAATAACAAGGACATGTTTTTGATCGGTGAAGGCCTGAGTGCTGAGACCACCAGCGATTGTTAGAACAAGGAGAGAGAAGTAAGATCCAACTGGGTGTTACCAGTTGACAATGTCAGAACCAAGGGTGGATGGGCCATAGACCTTGGAATCTCCTGGTGGGCCGATGCCCAGGGGGTTGCCTGGCCCCTCCTTACAGCCGGCCAATGAAAGTTTTTTGGGATATATTTTATACTGCTGGCAGTATTTTGTAATGCACTGTGGTATTTAGCTCTGTTGGGGTGGTATAATGTGCCACAATATGGTATTGCTGGCCATTCCTTCCATCATTTTGGACCTGACTACAAAACAGGGCCACCTTTAGTACTTTTTCCATGGCCACTTTAAGTTCCCAGTCGACCCCTGGTCAGCACTGACTGAATAATGTCAGACTGTGCAGCAACCCCCCGAACTGGTAACACCCATCTGGCCCTTAATTGCAATCCACCTGCAATTCATTCATAACTTCTAGCAGGAATAATAAATGAATAATACACCACATAAAAATAGATGCTTAAGAATTATCACAAGGGAATGCAAGTAGCTACTAGAACAGACATGTTGCAGGGATTTTTTTGCTATTATTATCTTTTTCCTATCACGCTATATGCTTTCATAGGCTTTTCTATAGACAGTATTTTCTTTAAAAAAAAAGTAAATTGTCTAACTCATTTTATCTTGTCTGATTTTTATTCACTTTTTTTTTTTTCTGCTTCGCTCTGGTTTCAGAAGCTGAACAGATTATCACCCTGAGGATACTCAGATATATCTGACACTCTCCCAGAAGCTCAGCATATTTCACGGCTTGATCTCCCACATGGTATGTATCCATTCTTGGTAAGCCATCATATGAATAGCTGGAGGATGGATACTTTCATCTACGGGTTAATATACCAAGAAGCTACAATATGTGGAAAGCTGTGAAGTGTGGAGCCTTCACCTTATTTCCTACTGCCCATATAACAAGATTTCAAGCAGAGAGCCATGGAGAATGTGTCCCTACTGAGTCCTCCTAACCTATCTTGCATTCTTGGAAATGTTAATATGCATATCACTAACAATGAGCTGCCCCATGACTTTTACATCATTCTCCCTGTCATCTACTCTGTGATTTGTGTGGTGGGGCTGACAGGGAACACCGCTGTCATCTATGTCATTCTCAAAGCCCCCAAGATGAAAACTGTCACCAACCTCTTCATCCTGAACCTGGCAATCGCAGATGACTTGTTCACTCTTGTTCTTCCCATCAACATTGCAGAGATCCTGCTACACTATTGGCCCTTTGGGGTTGTTCTCTGTAAAATCATCTTGTCTATAGATCTATACAACATATTTTCAAGCATATTCTTCCTGACAGTCATGAGTATAGACCGGTATTTAGTGGTTCTGGCTACTGTGAGGTCCAAGAGGATGCCTTATCGCACCTACAGGGCGGCAAAGATCATCAGTATTCTTGTTTGGGTGTTGGTGATTCTCATTGTGTTACCTTTCACTATTTTCGCTGGAGTTTACATGGATGACATGGAATTTAAGAGTTGTGGACTGAACTTTCCCAAACCAGAAAAATTATGGTTCAAGGCAAGTCGTATCTATACCCTGTTACTGGGGTTTGCAATCCCCGTTTCCACCATCTGTATATTGTACATGGTCATGCTATACAAACTACGAAACATGAGGTTGAATTCCAATGGTAAAGCTTTAGATAAGGCCAAGAAGAGAGTCACCATTATGGTCTTTGTTGTTGTAGCAGTTTGTCTATTCTGTTGGACTCCTTTCCATTTGGCCACCATCGTATCACTCACTACAGATTTGCAAGAGACCTCATTGGTCATTGGAATCTCCTACTTCATCACAAGTCTGAGCTATGCCAACTCCTGTCTCAACCCATTCCTTTATGCCTTCCTAGATGATAGTTTCAGGAAGAGCTTTCGAAAACTGCTGGAATGCAGAGCAACTTGAAGTTAGAAGGACTTTAGGGTTTGGCTGTTCAATGAACTTAAAGTAAATATGTTAAACATTTATGTTTTTGATTGAACCTTGTATGTCAAGTTGTTAGAAGTGATATACACCTCCTTTTTTTTGTTATATTCGTTTTTGAAAAAGCTGGATAGCAAGTAATATGGCTCTTATTAAAGGAGTTATCCCACCATTTTAAAACTGGTTTACTCAAATATTTGGAGGACTCTCTTCCCTTTCTGTGGGTGGGCTTCAACTAATCAAGCACCTACATCTCCAAGGATGAACTGGTTTTCACTCACATATTTGGAGGCCTCTGTCTCTTCACTTTTTGTAGATGGGCTATAGCTAATCAAGCACCCGCATCTTCCAGGATGCACTGCAATTAGGTCTTGCTAACCCTTCCTACTTTGCATAGAAAATAATTTCTCACATATAGCCCCAGAAATAGATATGGTATGTAATGCCCCTCATCGTCCTTTTCCATTGTCTAGATAGAGATATAGCTATGTATTTCTATGAATTTAGAAGTAGGGGTGAATGAATGAAAGGAATGCGGGCTGCCTCACCTACTTCACTATGAGATCACTATGTTGGCAGTGAATGGAAGGGGAAGGTTGGAAAATGAGCAGGAATGCTACTGATCATGTTAGTCCATCTCTGATTGCATAAGAAGCTGGAACAGAAGGCTAAACAGCAATGGGGGCTATCAAAGAGAAAAATGTACAAAAAACAATAGTTTTATTGCATGTATACTCATTTAAAATGAACTATTCATGGCACAGTAAAACTTTTAGTTTGATAACCCCTTCAAAGGTATAATGGCGATCATATTGACTGTGGCTCTGTTATTCCAAGCGATATAACTAGAAATAACCACTAAACAGAATTTAGAAATAGAAAACGTAAGTTAACATTTACACTTTGGCTGCTGTTCATAAAAATGTGCTATTCATTTTCCTAGTAAATAAATATAAGATATCGCAAAATGCCCCCTCCTGCAACCGGGTGAAGAATTTGGGGTTCTCAGCACCCTCTGCTGGCAGAAGAATGAAGCTCGATATTTAGTTATAAGGTTGTGTCTTTTTATTTTTTATTTTTTTTATGTTAGTGGGAAATGCTGTTCAATGGCTGAAACATGTATCTTGACTACACCATAAAATGGAGTTCAGAAGTGGTAGAGGCAACTTACTTGTTTGAAGACCACAAAAGTGGATAATCATTTCACTAAAGATGGTGTCCTGTTGTGGTTTTAAAAATTCTATGTAAGTCATCACATTTAGGTAATGCTTACCTTCTGTTGTTCTTCAGTATTAGTTGTGTTTTAGTTCTGCTCCATTGGGACACAGCTTTGAACAGTGACTTTATGTACAGTCACTCTAACTCTATTGAAAGTCCTTTCTCATCAGTCCTTCCCTATGCTTATTGCTGCAGCTCTGTTTGTTCAGATTGCCAACTGTGTACTAGCACAAGCCCACCACAAACTCAGTAGAAAGTCAGTGCACTGAGAGCTCATTTCTTTTACAACAAGGACAGGATGATTATAATCTACAAGCAATTAAACCATCATTTATGACTAGAAGCTTATTAGATAAATGTCTTAAATATATGTTGGTGAATGAGTCTCAATAAGGGAGGGACCTGAAGATCTGCTTTTACAGTAGTTGGTCACATATCACACATAAGATATTTAACCCTTTCCGACCAGTGCTGAACATGTACGGAGCTGATCTAATTTTTAAAGATGGAGATTGCTCAAGAACGCAAGAGGTGCCATAAATGCCGGGTTCCTGTTGTTTAAAGCAGTAGGCACCTGGGGCTTATGTCTTTGATCGGCGATAATGACAGAGTCAATTGCGACTATGGAAACGGAGGCAGTTTTCCTTGGAAGTACAGCTGAGATGAGGGAAGCCATTCATTGGTGGTTGCCTGCTGCCTGCAGGAGGCTATCATGCCTACCACAGGTGTATTCCTATGGAGGTCTGCAGGTGGCAGTACTCCATAGGAATATATTGAATGTCCCACAGGCTGAATTCATAAATAAATGCAGTCTGTAAGAGAAATGAGCTAATGATGTTAAATCATAATCATGTTAAAGTCCCCTAGGAGGATTTGAAAAAAAGTGAAAAAAAATGTTATAAAGTTTTCGTTTTAAATATAAAAAAAGAAAAATTAATTGTCCCCCTTTCTGCATATTAAAATAAACAAACAAAATAACGATCATTTGAACTGCTGCATTGCAAAACAAATGTACTATTAAAATATAAATGAATTTATCCCGAACGCCGAATGCTATAAAAAACTAAATCTAAATAGCCAACTCAACATTTTTTCATTGCTTCACCTCCCCAAAAAACTGAATAAAACTGAATAAGTTCAGTGATCAAGCAGTGAAAAACACCCCAAAAGGTATAAAAAAAAAGTACAGATCACCCTGCAAAAAATGTTTTTCAGTATTAAAACACAAGAAATACTCTAAAAATGTAGTAGCGTTGTTACTGTACTGACCAGCAGAATGAAGCAGTTTTACCGCATAGGGAATGCCATAAAAACAAAACCCATAGAAATGTGGCAGAATTGTGGGGTTCTTTTTCAATTTTTTTTACTTTTCACTACATTGTATGCAATAGTAAATGGTGCGATTAGAAAGTACAACATGTCCCACAAAAAATAAGCTCTCATACAGCTATGCGAACGTAAAAATAAAAAAGTTATGGCTCGGGGATGGCAGGGAGTGAAAAACACAGGCATTAGGAAAGCTTAGGTGTTTTTCATTGGTTTATTTGGAGGCTGTTTCATATTCCACAGTTTTTAAATGTATGTATGTATGTATGTATGTATGTACAGTTCAGAATAGTTCAGCACAAATTTAGCAAAGCTCATCCAATAAAATCATCTTTATGAAAAAAGTGTAATTTTCTTTATGTTGCAAGAAGATGTCTATTGAAGTGGAGGATAGGTCCTTAATATTTAAATCCAAGAGAACGTCTTTAACATCTTTGGCTTTTGACAATGGTAGAAGTTTCAACAAACAATTCTTGCTGGACTTAAGAAAAACAAACTGGTATAAATTATTAAGTTCTCTTAAGCAGGTTTTCCCATCATAGATAATGAGGACATATCGCTAGGATATGCCTCCATTGTCTGATAGGTGCAGGGAAAGGTGGGCTCCCATTCACTTGTATGGGGAGAGCATTTGTCGGTGGCTGGAACCTGGGAAACCCATGGTCCTCCAGCCACCTCTATCCCCACTCCATTTCCTAGCGATATGCCCCTATTGTCTTTGATGGGACAACCCCTTTAAGGTCCTTTTACGCAGACTGTATAAATGCTTATTCCTGACAATCTGCCTGTGTGAAAGGTGTCGGCAATCACCCGATGAAAAAGGGGTTTGTGCCATTCTGCCGACATGGAAAATCATTATTCCTGTGCAGCAGATCGTGGTGTATAAACAACAATCTGCTGCATTGGAACAACGATTTTTTTTTATGGGAACAAACAATCGCTGTATCTTTTGCTTGTCCCCATACAGTGGTGGTGATTTCTGCTTGTAAAAGCAACAGTCATCTCAGCTGATGATCTGACAGTGATCGGGAGTGTCTGCTTCCTTCCTGAAAAACTGTCAAATCATTGGTATGTGTAAAAAGACCCTTACTAGTAGCACATTTACATGGGACGATACAAAGGTCAGTGATTTGGAATGTTACCGATTATTACCCACTCACGTGATCTGGCAGTTCACTCTCTATGGGGATGAACGATAGCTACTACAATGGTTTATCCTCATGGATTTACATTGTTTGCCTGCAGCAGGGCAGTCTGTGGCCAACCGTGATATTATGTGCTGCATAAACAAGCGCATTAAACATCAATTGAGTGTTTTGCTCATTTGTTGGGTGATTGGCAACACGTTTATACTGATCAATTATCCGAAATGATTGTCCACACAAACATTTATTTCCAATAACTGGCTTGATAATCTGCCCATGTAAATGGACCCTAAAAGAGCAACTAAAAGATCTGATTTCCAGGACAGTTCAAGCCGATTCCTCAAGACCAAAGTACTACCAATAACCTCATCATGAACCTAGCCCTTGTTAATCTTTAAAAAGGTACTTTTATAACCTGATGAAGGGGACCCAAGATTCCCCGAAATGCGTTGTTTTCATGCATGTATTTTAATGAAATAAAGAAGTACTTTTACTGATAAGACCGCCTGAAGGTGGGTTTGAAGCCCCGAAGCAGGATTCTTTTTCTTTCTCCTTGTTCATCTTTACTCATGCTTAGAAGTTTGGTTGCCATTATTAAAAGTTGGGTGTCCACTCGAAACACGTAGGTCTTGCTTATGATTTTTTTCCATCTTAATAAAGGAAGTTTTATGCTGCACTGGAATTCCACACTTTATTTTCTAGAAGTTTGATAACCTATTGGAACCTGATATAATGCAGGAATTTGCCTTAAACATATCATGAACTAACTCTTTGGAAGTAAATCAAAGAAATACATACAAGTTGATTTTTGGTAGGCCTTCACCTGTTCTTCTGTTAGGTACACAACCACGTGGCCAATGGTAGGTTACAGACAAAAATTGACAGGTCTCTGGTCCACACTACTCTAACAGAGGAGCTTCTCTACTCAGTGCACTTTCAGATAATGCCCATCATAAATTCTTGTGGCACATCGGAATGGAAACTCTAGATTTTAAATAATTAGAAACTAAACCAGAAGTACATCTAAAGAAACCAGGTATGTCAAAGGAACAAACATTGATGGAACAGCCAACACTTCAACAACAGTGGAATTACAGACACAGGAAAAAATGCTGTGTCCATTGTCTATGTCAACCATATGCAAAACGCATAGGGATACAAATAGAAGCTCACTCACACCAAATATTCACTCCTAAATATACAGAGTGTTACACCATAAGTGCTCGTGAACGCGAACTTATTTTTAGTCCGCTTTCGACAGCCTTTTTGAAGGTCAGTTCGGTGACCCCTTTACTTCAATGAGTAGAAAATGTCCTATCCTTGTCCATATTGTGAACAAGTATAGGACAGTTCTATTATGAGCCGGCCACTCCATTCCACAAAATGTGGAATGCACACTGCCGATATTTGTCAATGGTTGTGTTCATGAGCCTTAAAAAGGAGTAAATGAGAATAACAAACGTGATTAGCACTCAAGGTATATTAAAAATCCGGAAATAGTTATTAGTAAAAATATATAAAAAGGATCAAAATAAAATATTGTTGACTAAAGGTAAATCCAAATAACACACAGAACAACATGTAAAACATTATAAAAGGAACATGAATGTTATTTCAATATGAAAGCTGTTTCAATATATAATGTCACAATAGACTCCAATGTCTACAATAGTCCTATTAATGTTAATTATGCTGAATGCATAGAATGCTGCATTATACATCATTACTGCCAAGTATACTATACTATACTATACTATACAAGATTATAATAAAAGACTCTTATCTCTCCTAGGGAACAGGACGGGGCTATACGCACAGAAGATGAACAACCTACAAATCTGCTATCTGGGAATTTAATTAACATCAACAGGACTTTTGTATACATTGGAGTCTATTGTGACATTATATAATGAAACAGCATTCATCTTGAGATAATATTCATGTCCCTTTTATGATTTTCTAAATGCATAGATCATTGAGGGTCACATTTATGGCAGAAATAGTTCAAACAAGAAACAATACTTCTGTGTCCAAGACAGCTCCTGTCTTGGTTCAATAAACTACATTCTCTCTATACTTGTTGTGTTTTTTTTTTTTACACATATACATAGAAAACTAAGAGCAATTCTAATAACTCATGAAGGCATAGACATTAGTAATTAGAAAAGGTATGTAACACATTGTATACATACATGAATACTTAAGATCTCTCATATTGCTACATAATACAGTACCCTATTTACAAGAATACAACCATTATAACTCTGACAGCTGTTTAGAAGAATACAACTACTGTAATATGAACTGTATGTAAAAGAATATACTGCAACTACTTTAACCCCAAAGGAAGACAGCCGCACATGTACAGTGGAAATCTGGGGTTTACACATAGCACCTGCTCAGAAGTTCAGAAGTCTAGCTGGCACCATAGCTGCTAGGTTTCTGCTGTTTTAAACAATAGACATCCCGAGGCAATGTATGTAATTGGCGATAACGGGGATCACGAAAATCTAACCCCTCAGATGCCATCTCAACTGTGATCATGGCATCTGAGCAATGAAACCCAGGAATGGCTGTGCTCTTCTGGCCCAAAAAGCTCCCTCATGCTGAGATCGAGGGAGCTATTCAGTTGCAGCGACGGCTATGGGCTCTTCTGAAGGGCTCGAACATAGTGAATCTCCTATAGTCTGCAATAATAATTTATTGCAGTTTATAGGAGAAACGATCAGAGGATAACATGTTCCTAAAGTCCTTAGGGGGACTTAGAAAAAAGGTTAAAATAAATTAAAATTCTTATCCCCCTTTCCCTATATTAAAATTAAAAATATATAATAAAATAAAGATAATAGGCATCCCAAAAACCCAAACCATTTAAATATAAATGTATTTATCCCTTATGGTGAAAGCTGTAACTAGAATTTTTTTTTTTTTACCACCCTCAAATTTTTTTTTCAAAAAGTGATCAAAAAGCCATACACTCCAAAATGGTATCAATAAATGGTATAATATTACCTAGCACAAAATGAGCACAGCTCCGTAGACATAAATATTACAAAGTTATAAGGGTTTGGGAATATGGAAATGCAAATAAAAAAAATCAGTTTCAAAGTTTTTATTTTTTATTTAAAACATAAGAACAACTTTATACCATATTTTTTTTACTTTATAAGACGCAGTGGACAATAAGTCGCACCTAGGTTTTAGAGGAGGAAAATAAAATAACACCTCAGATCAGACCCCCAATCGTCATCAGACCTCAGATCAGACCCCCCCCCCATGTTTATCAGACCCCAGATCAGACCATTGATATTTATCAGACCTCAGATTAGACCCCTGATATTAATTACACCTTAGACCAGATCCCAATATTAATCAGACCTCAGATCAGATCCCAATGTTAATCAGACCTCAGATCAGGCAAAAAATAATAATAAATAAAATAACTTACCTCTTCTGCTCCAGATGGCACCTCCATTCGGGAGAATCATTTAGCTCTTCTTGCAGCACTGCACAGTGACCTGACATTGTACAGCACCAGATCATAGTGCACTACATCCTGACGCTTTAAGCAGTCAGGACACAGCAGAGCACGGCGCTGGCAGAAGACCAGGGTGTGGGGAGTAAAGCCAGTTTCAGGGGCACTGTTTTCACTCCCTGGTCCTACTGTACTATTGAGCACTTCCATAATGTAAGCACTCATTAGTATTAACTTTCTAAGATACACTGTCATTTTCCAATTTATTTGGAGGAAAAAATGTGTCTGTCCCCTATAAAGACTCTAAAAATGCCCCCGTATGCAATTATTGTCCTACTATAGTACTGTCCCATATGTTCAAAAAAATAACTACTGCAATACTGTTCCCTAGGTACAAGGATATAACTATTATAATACTGCCCAGGGTGTACAAGAATATAACTACTATAATGCTGCACCAATATACAAGCATATAACTACTAAAGTACTATCCCAAGATGTACTACAAAACTGTAATTTTTATAATACTACCCCCAAGAAAATAACTTCTATGATACAGCCTCCTATGTACATCGCAATAACTATAATACTGCCCCATATGTACAAGAATATGACTACTATAATGCTTCCTATGTACAAGAATATAACCATTTTAGGACTGTCCCCTATGCAAAAGAATATAACTGGGTTATTACCACCCCAATATACAAAATACAACTTCCATAATACTGTGTTTTTGAATGAAAATACAACTAATATAATACTGATCACTATATACAAGAATATAACTACAATAATAATGCTCCTTATGTACAAAAGTATAACTAATGTAATGCTGCTTGCTATGTACAAAAATATAACTAATACAATACAATACAACCCTTCTCTGTGTACAATATTATACTGTAACTACTATAATACTTCTCCCTATGGAGAAGAGTATAATACAATAATACTGCCCCATGTGCAAAAATATTATTACTATTATACTGCCCCCATATAGTAGAATATAACTACTATAATACTGCCCCTTTGTACAAAAATATAATTACTATAATACTGCCTCCTGTGTACAAGAAAATTACTACTATAATATTGCCTTCTGTGTACAAGAATATACAAACCGGATTCCAAAAAAGTTGGGACACTATACAGATCGTGAATAAATACTGAATGCAATGATGTGGAGGTGCCAACTTCTAATCTTTTATTCAGAATAGAACATAAATCATAGAACAAAAGTTTAAACTGAGAAAATGTACCATTTTAAGGGAAAAATATGTTGAATCAGAATTTCATGGTGTCAACAAATCCCCCAAAAGTTGGGACAAGGCCATTTTCACCACTGTGTGGCATCTCCCCTTCTTCTTACAACATTCAACAGACGTCTGGGGACCGAGGAGACCAGTTTCTCAAGTTTAGAAATAGGAATGCTCTCCCATTCTTGTCTAATACAGGCCTCTAACTGTTCAATCATCTTGGGCCTTCTTTGTTGCACCTACCTCTTTATATCCGCCAAATGTTCTCTATAGGTGAAAGATCTGGACTGCAGACTGGCCATTTCAGTACCCGGATCCTTCTCCTACGCAGCCATGATGTTGTGATTGATGCAGAATGTGGTCTGGCATTATCTTGTTGAAAAATGCAGGGTCTTCCCTGAAAGAGATGACGTCTGGATGGGAGCATATGTTGTTCTAGAACCTGAATATATTTTTCTGCATTGATGGTGGCTTTCCAGACATGCAAGCTGCCCATGCCACACGCACTCATGCAACCCCATACCATCAGAGATGCAGGCTTCTGAACTGAGCGTTGATAACAACTTGGGTTGTCCTTGTCCTCTTTGGTCCGGATGACATGGCGTCCCAGATTTCAAAAAAGAACTTCGAATCGTGACTCGTCTGACCACAGAACAGTCTTCCATTTTGCCACACTCCATTTTAAATGATCCCTGGCCCAGTGAAAACGCCTGAGCTTGTGGATCTTGCTTAGAAATGGCTTCTTCTTTGCACTGTAGAGTTTCAGCTGGCAACGGCGGATGGCACGGTGGATTGTGTTCACTGACAATGGTTTCTGGAAGTATTCCTGAGCCCATTCTGTGATTTCCTTTACAGTAGCATTCCTGTTTGTGGTGCAGTGTCGTTTAAGGGCCCGGAGATCACGGGCATCCAGTATGGTTTTATGGCCTTGACCCTTACGCACCGAGATTGTTCCAGATTCTCTGAATCTTCGGATGATGTTATGCACAGTTGATGATGATAGATGCAAAGTCTTTGCAATTTTTCGCTGGGTAACACCTTTCTGATATTGCTCCACTATCTTTCTGCGCAACATTGTGGGAATTGGTGATCCTCTACCCATCTTGGCTTCTGAGAGACACTGCCACTATGAGAAGCTCTTTTTATACCCAATCATATTGCCAATTGACCTAATTAGTGTTAATTGGTCTTCCAGCTCTTCGTTATGCTCAAATTTACTTTTTCCAGCCTCTTATTGCTACTTGTCCCAACTTTTTGGGGATTTGTTGACACCGTGAAATTTTGAATCAATGTATTTTTCCTTTAAAATGATACATTTACTCGGATTAAACGTTTGATCTGTCATCTACGTTCTATTACAAATAAAATATTGACATTTGCCATCTCCACATCATTGCATTCAGTTTTTATTCACGATTTGTATAGTGTCCCAACTTTTTTGGAATCCGGTTTGTAACTGCTATAATACTATCCTAATGTACAAGAATATAACTACTAAACTACTATAACACTGCCACCTATATATAAGAATTTAACTACCATAATACTGCTCCTTATGTACAAGAACATAACTGCTATAATACTGCCTCCTATGTACAAGACTACAACTACTGTAATACTGTCCCTTATGTACAAAAATATAACTACCATAATACTGCTCATATGCAGGGCCGGTGCTATAATAAGTATAATAAGGCAGACCGAGCGGCTGCCTTAGGGCGCAGAGATGGGGGGGGGGGGGGGGCGGAAAAATTAAACTTCTTTTTTTTTTTTTAAATACCCCGTATTTTTCACCCCTGGGTCTTATGGGACGAACACAAATGAATTAGTACCGGAGGACAGGCAAGCGGTGAAGGCTGATGGCTGACATGGGGGCATGATGGCTGACATGGGGGGCTGATGGATGGGGCTGATGGCTGACATGGGGGGATGATGGCTGACATAGAGGGCTGATCTGAGGCATTGGGGGTCTGGGCTGAGGTCTGATTTACATTGGGGGTCTAATTGCTGGTCTGACCTGAGATGCAATGGAAAATATTTTTTTCTTATTATCCTCCTCTAAATCCTGGGTGCGTCTTATGGGCCGGTGCATCTTAAAAGGGTGAAAAATGCGGTCCTCAAACCAGCGGTTGTCTGAAGCAGAGAGAAGATACCAGGACCACACAGAGGAGGAGCCAGCTGCTGCAGACGGGACCAGGGCCAGGTAAGCTGCGAGGGGGGTGCTAAAATGTAGCTTCGCTTGTGTTGGCAAAAATTCTTGCACCGGCTCATATGTAAAAGAATATAACTACTATAATACCACCCATATGTACAAGAATATAACTACTATGAGCTGTATCGCTGCCTGTCACTGAGCTCCTCCACCTAACTGGCGTTTAACCCCTTCAAAAGCACCCTTTACCTGCACAAATGGGAAAAGTGGGGAGAGATCGCACCAAGGACCCTGCAGAACCTACCCCGGTCCGCTCCAAACAGCCAGATATGGAGCAATTCCTGAGAAAGCAGCCCAAGAATCGAACGGCTGAGACTCCCAAGATGGCGCCGGTGGCATCTCAGCATTCTGAGGCAGAGGAATATTCGGAGGCGGGAAGTGCATCTGACACCTCTGATTATAAAGCTTGCAAGCGAATCTTCTCCAAAACGGCCCTTCGGGAAGTCCTGGACTCTGCTCTGGCTCCCCTGAGACAAGACCTGGCTGATATCAAGGTAGATCTTTGCAGCATAGGTCAGCGAGTGGCGGCGTTGGAAAATTCGCAAGACGTTATTATTCGTCACGAAGGAAAAGCTAGTGCGGCACTCAAATCGCATAACCACCTGCTCAATGATGCCCTTCGCATCGAAGATCAGGAAAATCGTAGCCGCCGACAGAATATTCGGATCCGAGGCCTACCTGAAACATTCACATCTGAAGCGCTTGAAAAAAATCGCAAATGAAATTTTCGTGGATCTCCTGGGTCCTTTTAGAGCTGCAAAAATAATAATCGAACGCATCCATCGAGCTCTGAGACCTAAGCCTAAAGGATCTGATCCGCCGAGGGATGTTGTCTGCGGCCTTCTTAGCTATGTGGACACTGCTGCTCTGCTGAAAGCAGGTAGAGAAGCAGATCGCCTTCAATTTGAAGGTACGCCGATTCTGTTTTTTCAAGAGCTTGCACCCTCTACGTTGGCGAAATACCAAATCCTTCGCCCACTACTAGAAGCCCTTAAAGCCTCAGCCACCCAGTTCAGATGGCTCTTCCCGTTGGGCCTGGCCATCATGAAAAATGGGAGACAGATTACCATACGCACTCCTCAGGACTTACATGCTGCCTGGGAACACCTGGGAATTTCGCCCATGGATATCCCGTCCTGGATGCCTGCTGACCAGGGGGATCCTATACCCTCACCTCCAAGTGCGGATCAGTGGAACCTTGTCTCCTCGGGTAAATGGGACAGACCAGGTCGGAACCGTCAGCCAAGTCTGGACTTCCTCCACATCGTTCAGAGCATACGGTACTTTCAGGATTTCCTCTAAGCTTTAAGGCCCTCTCCAAGGGCACATCACCTCACGGTCACCCCGCCTGTGGCCCACTGATGATATTCTGATGATGTCCCTCGATACAACGCGAGCGAGATTCTATCTTTTGCGTTCTCCTTGGGACCTTGTTATTGTTACAGTTCCATAGTTTATTTCCCCCCCACCCCACCCCCCCTCAGAAGCTGGGGTTTAGCCAGCGTTTATTCTGGTTTACTACCCTTGTCCCCGGGTGGCCTCCTTCTTGCCCTCAAGTGCTCTACGAGACCCCCTGCCTGATGGATCCCGGCCGACCATCCACCTCAACATCTGGAGCTCTGTAGAGCCACCATTTACTAGATTATTATTTTGGTTGCTACATTTAACTCTTTGTTTCTTCAATTGCAGATGTTCTTCTACAGCTGTCTTTGTTTCCCTTCCCTCTTGTGTGTCCTCCCCTCCCTCTTCCACACTCGACTGGTCTTCATGGCGACTGTTCGCACAACCCCTCTCTACTGTCTCAAGATGGCTTCCATCATAATATCTCTCTTCAACGTTAGAGGTCTGAATGAGCCATGCAAGAGATCCCAGGTCCTATCTCTATTGCAAAAAGACAAAGTTTCCATCGCATTCTTCCAAGAGACCCACTTCCGGTCGGGTAAGATACCTAACCTCCCAGCTAAAAAATTCTCACAATGTTTTCACAGTACACATAGCTCTGCTAGCAGGGGTGTCAGCATAGCCATTCACAAGCAACTCCCCTTTATATTATCTGCCTCCTCTTCAGACCCTGAGGGTTGGTACTTTTTTGTGAAGGGCACCATTGCAGACACACCGGTTACACTAGCTAATGTGTACGCACCAAACAGAGGCCAGGTCCTATGGCTAACTCAGACCCTATCGTCCCTATCCTCTTTTAAAGATGGTATCGTCATTTTAGGAGGCGATTTCAATGTGTCCCTAGACCAGTTGTAGCGAACCTATGGCACAGGTGCCAGAGGTGGCACTCAGAGCTGTCTCTGTGGGCACCCGCACCCTGGAAAAAGTCTATAGTGTACCAATATGCCTTAGACTTTTCCTGCCATTCATCATCACTATGAATGGCACAGGCAGCACACTGAATGCAGGCAGAATATTATAGCTAAATGGTAAAGTAGTGCTGGAGGTGTTGAACAGAAGTTGGTTCATCAGTAAAATCCGCCCTTTCTGGACCCAATTAGTGTCCAAGATTAATCGGATATGCTCCTCTCTCGTCCGCCTAGATGCAAAACTGGTTCTCTTTTGGTGATCCCAATGACTCTCTTTCACCATCTAAGACTAGTCTCCCGACCATGCTCCTCACTGCAGCCCGATTGTTGATAACCCTTCTTTGGAAGAATGACTTTCCTCCTTCAATGTTGATGTGGACCGAGAAAACAGACCAGTTGTTCAGATTTGAGGAATTGGCCCACTGGAAATCCCACACACTCTCCAAATTTCTCAAATTTTGGCGCCCTTGGGGAAGCTATTATAACTTTTGGTGATGTGGAAGAATCCCCCCCCCCCCTTCCTACCCTCCCCTTTTTTACCACCCATATACAGTACAGACCAAAAGTTTGGACACACCTTCTCATTCTAAGAGTTTTCTTTATTTTCATGACTATGAAAATTGTAGATTCACACTGAAGGCATCAAAACTATGAATTAACACATGTGGAATTATATACATAACAAAAAAGTGTGAAACAACTGAAAATATGTCATATTCTAGGTTCTTCAAAGTAGCCACCTTTTGCTTTGATTACTGCTTTGCACACTCTTGGCATTCTCTTGACGAGCTTTAAGAGGTAGTCATCTGAAATGGTCTTCCAACAGTCTTGAAGGAGTTCCCAGAGATGCTTAGCACTTGTTGGCCCTTTTGCCTTCACTCTGCGGTCCAGCTCACCCCAAACCATCTCAATTGGGTTCAGGTCCGGTGACTGTGGAGGCCAGGTCATCTGGCGCAGCACCCCATCACTCTCCTTCATGGTCAAATAGCCCTTACACAGCCTGGAGGTGTGTTTGGAGTCATTGTCCTGTTGAAAAATAAATGATGGTCCAACTAAACGCAAACCCCCACACCATCACACCTCCTCCTCCATGCTTCACGGTGGGAACCAGGCATGTAGAGTCCATCCGTTCACCTTTTCTGCGTCACACAAAGGCACGGTGGTTGGAACCAAAGATCTCAAATTTGGACTCATCAGACCAAAGCACAGATTTCCACTGGTCTAATGTCCATTCCTTGTGTTCTTTAGCCCAAACAAGTCTCTTCTGCTTGTTGCCTGTCCTTAGCAGTGGTTTCCAAGCAGATATTCTACCATGAAGGCTTGATTCACACAGTCTCCTCTTAACATTTGTTCTAGAGATGTGTCTGCTGCTAGAACTCTGTGTGGCATTGACCTGGTCTCTAATCTGAGCTGCTGTTAACCTGCGATTTCTGAGGCTGGTAACTTGGATGAACTTATTCTCTGCAGCAGAGGTGATTCTTGGTCTTCCTTTACTGGGGCGGTCCGCATGTGAGCCAGTTTCTTTGTAGCGCTTGATGGTTTTTGTGACTGGGGACACTTTCAAAGTTTTCCCAATTTTTCGGACTGACTGACCTTCATTTCTTAAAGTAATGATGGCCATTAGTTTTTCTTTACTTAGCTGCTTTTTTATTGCCATAATACAAATTCTAACAGTCTATTCAGTAGGACTATCAGCTGTGTATCCACCTGACTTCTCCACAATGCAACTGATGGTCCCAACCCCATTTACAGGTCCTTCTAAAAGAATTAGCATATTGTGATAAAGTTCATTATTTTCTGTAATGTACTGATAAACATTAGACTTTCATATATTTTAGATTCATTACACACCAACTGAAGTAGTTCAAGCCTTTTATTGTTTTAATATTGATGATTTTGGCATACAGCTAATGAAAACCCAAAATTCCTATCTAAAAAAATTAGCATATCATGAAAAGGTTCTCTAAACGAGCTATTAACCTAATCATCTGAATCAACTAATTAACTCTAAACACCTGCAAAAGATTCCTGAGGCTTTTAAAAACTCCCAGCCTGGTTCATTACTCAAAACCGCAATCATGGGTAAGACTGCCGACCTGACTGCTGTCCAGAAGGCCATCATTGACACCCTCAAGCAAGAGGGTAAGACACAGAAAGAAATTTCTGAACGAATAGGCTGTTCCCAGAGTGCTGTATCAAGGCACCTCAGTGGGAAGTCTGTGGGAAGGAAAAAGTGTGGCAGAAAACGCTGCACAACGAGAAGAGGTGACCGGACCCTGAGGAAGATTGTGGAGAAGGACTGATTCCAGACCTTGGGGGACCTGCGGAAGCAGTGGACTGAGTCTGGAGTAGAAACATCCAGAGCCACCGTGTACAGGCGTGTGCAGGAAATGGGCTACAGGTGCCGCATTCCCCAGGTCAAGCCACTTTTGAACCAGAAACAGCAGCAGAAGCGCCTGACCTGGGCTACAGAGAAGCAGCACTGGACTGTTGCTCAGTGGTCCAAAGTACTTTTTTCGGATGAAAGCAAATTTTGCATGTCATTCGGAAATCAAGGTGCCAGAGTCTGGAGGAAGACTGGGGAGGGGGAAATGCCAAAATGCCTGAAGTCCAGTGTCAAGTACCCACAGTCAGTGATGGTCTGGGGTGCCATGTCAGCTGCTGGTGTTGGTCCACTGTGTTTTATCAAGGGCAGGGTCAATGCAGCTAGCTATCAGGAGATTTTGGAGCACTTAATGCTTCCATCTGCTGAAAAGCTTTATGGAGATGAAGATTTCATTTTTCAGCACGACCTGGCACCTGCTCACAGTGCCAAAACCACTGGTAAATGGTTTACTGACCATGGTATTACTGTGCTCAATTGGCCTGCCAACTCTCCTGACCTGAACCCCATAGAGAATCTGTGGGATATTGGGAAGAGAAAGTTGAGAGACGCAAGACCCAACACTCTGGATGAGCTTAAGACCGCTATCGAAGCATCCTGGGCCTCCATAACACCTCAGCAGTGTCACAGGCTGATTGCCTCCATGCCACGCCGCATTGAAGCAGTCATTTCTGCAAAAGGATTCCCGACCAAGTATTGAGTGCATAACTGAACATAATTATTTGAAGGTTGACTTTTTTTGTATTAAAAACACTTTTCTTTTATTGGTCGGATGAAATCTGCAAATTTTTTTAGATAGGAAATTTGGGTTTTCATGAGCTGTATGCCAAAATCATCAATAAAACAATAAAAGGCTTGAACTACGTCAGTTGGTGTGTAATGAATCTAAAATATATAAAAAAATCTAATGTTTATCAGTACATTACAGAAAATAATGAACTTTATCACAATATGCAAATTTTTTGAGAAGGACCTGTATAAGGCAAGAAATCCCACTTATTAAACCTGACAGGGCACAACTGTGAAGTGAAAACCATTTCAGGTGACTACCTCTTGACGCTTATCAAGAGAATGCCAAGAGTGTGCAAAGCAGTAATCAAAGCAAAAGGTGGCTACTTTGAAGAACCTAGAATATGACATATTTTCAGTTGTTTCACACTTTTTTGTTATGTATATAATTCCACATGTGTTAATTCATAGTTTTGATGCCTTCAGTGTAAATCTACAATTTTCATAGTAATAAAAATGTTTCTGTCCAAACTTTTGGTCTGTACTGTATGTCTTCTTCTCTTCTCATTGAATGTCTTACCATATTTGTATTTACGATCTCAGTTATTTTGTAATGGTCTGCAAAAGTATTTGTACGTGTTTACTCAGTGCCATTTGCATATGGCTATTTGCTGATATCTGCCATTATCTGACCATCTGCACTCTTACTAAAAAGAGATTTGGTTAAGAATATAACTACTATAATACTGCCTCCTAGCTGAAAGGTGGTGTCTCAGTAGCTCCCCTCATGTCTGGAGAAAACCCAGGGCAGGGAGGGGCCTCCCTGGGGATGGATGTTGCTCAAGCAAGGCCCAGGCTCCAAAGCCTATTCTAGGAAACAATTCCCAGACATCTCAATCTGTGGATGAAAATCCCAAAGTTATTTTGATGAAGATGAATGAACAGAATCTCAGTGGTCATGTTGTCAGCAGTCCCAGTACAGCAAGAAGCCAGGATGGGAAGAAAGTAATTGAGAAGAAAGAAGTTGCAGTAAGTAAGAGTTTGATGAATCCACCTACCAGTGTGAATGTGCAGTTTCCTGAAGCAAAAAGTAGCAGCAAAACCAAAGTTGAGGAATATTCTGAAGCAAGAGGCCAGCAGAGTTTGCAGGAGGTTAAGCAGACTCCATTGCAGCCCACACCTTCCCCATGCTGACAGAGAAGAATATCCTTGGAAAGACAGACCATACGGCAACATCTACAACAAAATGTGCTGATACAGAGTGACTGTACAAGATCTGGGAGCAGCAGCAGCAAAAAAGTTGCAAAAATGTGGAAAAGCAGGAAGGTTTCAAGGTGCAGCCACTGAAAAAACCTGGGAGCCAGTCCCCAATCTGGAGATTGTGCACCCACTGCAGTGATGGCAGCCACAGGAGATGCATGACCACGAGCTGATCTCCCTGGCCATACAACTCGCTGATACTGTAAAGGAGATGGTCTCTGTCTTGGAACAACTAGGACCAATTGGAGAAACTTACAGGAACCAGCAGCGCTTTGAGTCTGAATTTTTCCAAGATGGCACCTGGCAGTCCCATGGAAAACCTCTACTGCAGCCAGCAAGTTTCTCCTGGTACTTAAGGACACAGGGCGTACCCCGACGTCCTGTGTAGTTTTTTTTTAACAATTCTTTATTTATAAAGAGCAGTATAATAACAGTACCCCTTGCTTTATGCAAGAGAGTCCTGACATGGAAACATATTTTTAGATGTTACAATAGCATTAATCTAAATATCATCTCATGTAAATACAGAAGGTGACATGTTTATACAATTTCCAATACAGATACAAGCTTGCAGGTAAACAGCACAGAAAACTATCGCTGATAATTGATCAGGGATACAAAACATTGAGACAGAATATAAATTTAGTATTAAATACATATATTCAACTCAAAACCAAATAACCATCCCCGGCAAGGGACTATACGATTTCGGCCCGTGACAAACTATCTACTTTGTATGATTTATATTTCTATGACTTATGGGTTATGAGATCAGTGCTATATTTCCCTAAAAGTTAATAACCCTTCTCAATTCTGGTTTGGATCTGTGAATGTCGCTTTCCATGGGTACCAAATTAGGAGTGTGTTATAAGACGTTATCAATCCTTACCCTCATTGCGTGGAAATTTAGCCAGGGTTTCCAGACCTTAAGGAACTTTTCCCTATTTCCTAAATTCCATGCCACTAGTTCCTCCATGAGGCAAATGTGATGAACTTCCTCCATCCATTCTTCTACCCTCGGAGGTTCCCTTTCTTTCCATCTCCTAGGTATAAGGATTTTCGCAGCGGCTATTAAGTGTGTAGGGAGGTTGCCAGCTGAGGGTGTGAAACCTAATTGGGGTTTCCACAATAAAACTAAATCCGACGATAATAATATGTACGTGTTGCATATAGTGTTGATCTTTTCCCCGATTTCTTCCCAGAAAAGACTCAGGGAGGGGCAAGACCACCATATGTGTGAAATTGTCCCCTTTCCTTCAAGGCATCTCCAGCACTTATCATCAGAGATTAGGTTTATTTTGTGTAAGAAGTCCGGCGTCCTGTACCACCTCGTGAGAATCTTGAAAGAGTTCTCCTGTAAGCGAATGCTTCTGGAAAAACCATGTGAATGGGCTAAGATAAATTTGACGTCTGCATCTGAAATGTTTAGCTGAAGCTCATGTTCCCACGCCTTTAAATACAGGAGTTTCTCAGGAGGTGAAGCGAGGAGTAGCTGGGAGTATAAATAGGACAGCATTTTCGGGGGAGGCCTAGTGGAGGATAATGAAAGGTTTTCAAACCAAGTGGGGTCTAAAGCTTCCTTAGTGTATTTTTTCTTGTAATCTCTACAAGTGATGGTCAAATCTCTTATAGCTAGTGAATTCCTGAAGGGCCTCGGAATTTTCTCTATCATGTCTTGTATGAAGGAGTCCAAGTCAGTAGATTTGCGCAAGTTTGAGATTCTCATCTCTGTAAGATTGTACCAACACTGTTGACTTACACTCCTCTTACCTCTCATAAAGTAAGGTAGGACAGAAAGAGGGGCTAGTTGGGAAAGCTTATTTTGATGCATCAGCAGACCTGTTGTTTTCTGACAATAAGAAAGCATAGTGTTAGACATTTCAGATGTGAACAAGGGCTTCTTTCTATTTTTGTAGGCAACCCACATGTACCTTGTGACATTTGTGCCCATAAGATTGCGTTCAATGTCAACGTGTAACTTGTTATTGGACAAGTCTGCTAATTCAGTCCATCTTTCTAGGTGTATTGCATGATGGTAAGTTCTTAAGTCAGGGAAAGAGAGACCTCCCTCTGCCCTCTTCTTGATAAGAAGAAGATAGGGGAGACGTGGCCTTCCGCTAGCCCACAAGAATTTAGTAAAGAGACTCCTAAAGTCTTCAAAAAACTTGTCCGGAATTTTTATGGGCAGACATCTTAGTACATATAGTATCTGTGGTAGAGCATATGTAGTCAGTATGTTTTTCCTACCTAGACAAGACAGGAATGGGATTTTGATAGAGCTGAGATAGGCCTTAATCTTGGTAAATAAGGGAGGGTAGTTCAAACTATAGAATTGCTGGGGATCGGATGGCACTTGGATTCCCAGGAATATTATAGCTCGTCCTGGCCATTGGAATGGTGAGAGTGGGACTAGGTCGTTTGCTCTTTTCTTCTCTATGGAGACATTAAGTATTTCAGATTTCTCATAGTTAATTTTGAAATTGGAGATTTCTCCATAATCTCCAAGTAATACCATAATTTCCGGTAATGCTTCTTCTGGGTTAGTGACCAATAGTAGAAGGTCATCGGCAAAGGCTGCTATTGAGTGTGTGCAGCGCCCTATTTGGAGACCCTTAATTTTATCTGACGCTCTTATTTTATTTAGGAAAATCTCCAGAGTCAGCACAAAAAGAGTGGGTGATAGGGGGCATCCTTGACGCGTCCCATTTTTGATTCCGAAGGGAGCAGAGAGGTATCCATTAGCTAATACTTTTGCTGAAGGACTTCCATAAAGAGTGAAGATCGCAATGACGAACGCGGAGGGGAAGCCAAAGTGCAGAAGAGCATCTCTCATAAATGACCAGCTTACTCTATCGAAGGCTTTCTCTGCGTCCGTCCCTACAAGTATCAAGGGAGTCTTCTCCTTTCTAGCATAATGGATGGCATGAAAAATCCTACTTACATTATGCCTACCCTCTCTGCCCCCCACGAATCCCACCTGTTCCTCTCCAAGTAGACGAGGGAGAAATTTGGCTATCCTTTGGCTGAGAATTTTAGTCCATAGTTTCGCGTCTGCTTTGAACAGCGAAATAAGTCTATAACTGCCGCATCTACTTGGGTCCTTCCCATCCTTATGAAGAACTACTATATAGGCCATCAGGGATTGTGAGGGAAGAGGAGATCCGCCTAATAGCGAATTACAGAGTTTAGTGAGTTGGGGTAGTAATATCTTGTCCTGTGTAGTTTTGATCACTGCCGCACAGCCGACAGTGATCGGAACAGGGTGCCTGTTGAAATCATTCAGCAGGCACCCTGCGACAATGCCTAGGGGGGTCTTGTGACACCCCCGCATTGCCGATCACTACAAACCGCAGGTAAATTCAAACCTGCGGTTTGTAGCGCTTATGCAAGTTTCTGATCCCTGAGGTTCGTGACTGCAGGGATCAGAAACCTCAAAGTGCCTATATTTCGATGTTAAACCCCCCCCCCCGCAACCCTCTGTGTTTTTGTGCCTACGGGCGCGCAGCAGGGGGGAGGATTGCAGGCGGTGCCGAAGGCGGGCGGCAGTGTGGGGGGGGCGGGTGCACGATCTTCTGCCCGCCCCCCATTTATTCTCAGGATGACCGAGCGGTTGAATCAGAATGTCAGCTCATTGGTGACACTCTGATTCAAACGGCTGACATCTGTGCAGATGTCAGCCGTTTTAACCCCTTCCATGCCGCGGTCCGGAGGGATCGCTGTATGGAAGAGGTGAAGAGGGAGGGAGCTACCTCCCTCTCCCATAGGGGGGCTGCTGTGCCTTTTCAGCCCACGAACAGGATGGGCTCATCATCCTGTCTCTCCCCTTACCCGTCTGCTCAGTTGTGGCAGACGGGGAAGGTTCCCATGGCAACAGGATGCCTTCTCAGGCATCCTGCTGTCCATGGTGCTGAACAGATCTGTTCAGACAAAGTGTGTGTAAGTGAAATACAGTGCAGTACACTATATAGTGTACTGTACTGTATTATACAGACATCAGACCCACTGGATCTTCAAGAACCAAATGGGTCTGGTTAAAAAAAAAAGTGAAAAAAGTGAAAAAATGTAAAAATAAAAATTATCCCTGATTAAAAAAATAATAATAATAATAATTCCCTACACATTTCATATAAAACAGTCATGTTACATTCCCGACACGGTGAACGCCATGAAAAATAAAAAATTAAAACTATGATGAAATAGAAATTTTGCCCACCTTACTTCCCCAAAAAGGTAATAAAAGTGATCAAAAAAGTCGTATGTATGCCAAAATAGTACCATTTAAACCCTCGTCTAATCCCGCAAAAAATGAGCCCCTACATGAGACAATGGCCCAAAAAATAAAAAAAAACTATAGCTCTCAGACTATGGAGACACTAAGGCCTCTTTCACACTTGCGTTGTTTGGATACAGCGTGTACTCCACTTGGCGGAATTACACACCGGATCCGGAAAAAAGCAAGTGTACTGAAAGCATTTGAAGACGGATCCATTTTCAAAATGCTTTCAGTGTTACTATGGCAGCCAGGACGCTATTAAAGTCCTGGTTGCCATAGTAGGAGCGGGGAGCGGGGGAGCAGTATACTTACAGTCCGAGCGGCTCCCGGGGCGCTCCAGAATGACGTCAGAGCGCCCCATGCGCATGGGGCGCCCTGAAGTCACTCTGGAGCGCCCCGGGAGCCGCACGGACGGTAAGTATACTGCTCCCCCGCTCCCCACTACACTTTACCATGGCTGCCAGGACTTTAGCTTCCCGGCAGCCATGGTAACCATTCAGAAAAAGCTAAACGTCGTATCCGGCAATGCGCCGAAACGACGTTTAGCTTAATGCCGGATCCGGATCAATGCCTTTCAAAGGGCATGCTGCGGTATTTTCTCCGGCCAAAAAACATTCCGTTCCGGAACTGAAGACATCCTGATGCATCCTGAACGGATTTCTCTCCATCCAGAATGCATTAGGATAAAACTGATCAGGATTCTTCCGGCATAGAGCCCCGACGACGGAACTCTATGCCGGAAGAAAAGAACGCAGGTGTGAAAGAGCCCTTAAACAAGTTTTTTTGGTTTAAAAAATTATATTATTGTGTAAAACCTTAATAAATAAAGGTACACACACATATTAGGTATTGCCGTGTCCGTAAAAAGCTGCTCTATAAAAATGTCACATTATCTAACCCCTCAGGTGAACAACGTAAAAATAAAAAATTAAAATGGTGTAAAAAAAAAGCCATAGTTTTCTCACCTTACATCACAAAAAGTGTAATAGCAAGCGATTAAAAAGGTATATGCACCCCAAAATCATACCATTAAAACAGTCATCTCATCCTGCAAAAAATGAGACCCTAACTAAGACAATCGCCCCCCCCCCCCCCCCCAAAAAAAAAAACTATGGCTCTCAGACTATGGAGACACTAAAATGATTTTTTTTTGTTTCAAAAATGATATTATTGTGTAAAACCTAAATAAATTTACAAAAGTAAACATATTAGGTATCCCTGCGTCCATAACAACCTGCTCTATAAAAGTAGCACATGATCTAATCTGTCAGATAAACGTTGTAAATAATAAAAAATAAAAACCGTGCAAAACAGGTATTTTTTGGCAGATTTTCCATTTTAATCTATTTTTTCCCGTAACAAAGCAAGGGTTAACAGCCAAACAAAACTCAATATTTATTGCCCTGATTCTTTAGTTTACAGAAACACCCCATATGTGGTTGTAAACTGCTGTACGGGCACATGGCAGGGCACAGAAGGAAAGGAATGCCATATGGATTTTGGAAGGCAGTTTTTGCTGGACTTGTTTTTTGACACCATGTCCCATTTGTAACCCCCCCCTGATGCACCCCTAGAGTAGAAACTCCAAAAAGTGACCCCATTTAAGAAACTACACCCCTCAAGGTATTCAAAACTGATTTTTACTAACTTTGGTAACTTTTGTATTATCATGATAAAATAGTTCAGGTAGAACTCAGGTAAGATATCCCTATGTTAAAATGGAACACAAGTGTATGGACCAGCTGGAGGTAGATCCAGCTGGCAGCGGATCCATGGATAAATGAGAGGGATTTGGGAGGGGGGAAGAGGGAGAGAGCAAGGAAGGAAGTGGGGTAATAAGGATACATAGTTTGTCTAGTTTGGCTATTAGTCATATGTACCAGGTATGCAGGAAAGGTTGAATTGTCATCAGCCGATAAATAGGTATACATAGTTATCACTATACAGTTGGATTATGTCCTACCTTCTGCCGCTTTTGGGGTAGATATCCAGGATACAGGCGTCTGGGTAAACGTGCAATCGCACTGTCTGGGATGCGACTCTGTAGTTCAGGATGCGCGCCCTTATTTAAGGGAGCGCGTCCGGTAGTAAGGGTTTTATGTACCTCTATACTGTATATATATATATATATATATATGTATATCTATATATGTGGTAGCATGTGGAAATGCAATTTCCATCACCATCTCATGTATTTTGTTGTTCCTTTTTAGATGAATTAGTCACACTGCCCTTTACGTTGTTGGGTCATCCATAGTATCCTTTTTTCACATTATGGTATGTTACTTATATATGTCTTATGTCTATATGTCCGTACGTCATATGCCCATATCATCTATCTATACTGATGTATCTTATGTCCTTCTATTTTACCTTCCCACTATCCCCTTTTCCTATGTGCGTCTGTCTTTGTCCAATTATATCCTCTAAAGCTTTACTTTCCCTCTGTACCAGTTATTGAGATTTTGTGCGCTCCAGATAACCCTTATATTTCTGATGGGGCTTAGAGCGAGGCTTGACACGCACTAATACTGTCTGCGCATGCGCAACGCTAACACCTCAAGCGAGGCTTGAGGTGCATCGATGTTACACACACCGGATCTCATCCAGAAACAGAAGCGAGGCTTGACACGCACTGGAACCTAGTGCGCATGCGCAATGTCCCTTACTACCGGACGCGCTCCCTTATATAAGGGTGCGCATCCTGAACTACAGAGGCGCATCCCAGACAGTGCAATTGCACGTTTACCCAGACGCCTTTATCCTGGATATCTACCCCAAAAGAGGCAGAAGGTAGGACATAATCCAACTGTATAGTGATAACTATGTGTACCTATTTATAGGCTGATGACAATACAACCTTTCCTGCATACCTGGTACATATGACTAATAGCCAAACTAGACAAACTATGTATCCTCATTACCCCACTTACTTCCTTGCTCTCTCCCTCTTCCCCCCTCCCAAATCCCTCTCATTTATCCATGGATCCGCTGCCAGCTGGATCTACCTCCAGCTGGTCCATACACTTGTGTTCCATTTTAACATAGGGATATCTTACCTGAGTTCTACCTGAACTATTTTATCATGATAATGTATGCTCTCCACTCCTGTAACGCTGCTGCTGCTCACGGATTATTTAAGTACACTATGGACTTCTGTTTATATGGACATTATACCCCTTAACATGTTCTCATCGGATATGGGACCGGATCACAGTACCTGCATCGAGGATATGTCCGGCAACTTATCGGCAGGTGGACAAGTTTACAGAACCCTCTGGACCTCAATTGTTGCTTTATACCTGTGTCTTATTCCATGTCACTTGCCATGGCATACTATGCAAATATTTATATGTAAGATGTGATTACATTATTCACTTTATTTTTATTCTTTATTTTCCTTTTTGCTGTAGTCTGATGAAGGCCAATATATGGCCGAAACGTCACGAATTGTACACAGCCGCAAATATCTATTAAAAGATTCCTTTTTTGCAACGCAATTGCTGGAGTTTTTATATTCTTGTTGATACGGGGTGGGAACCCGACTTCCAGCGGCAAACGGACGGCAGAGTGCCACGAAGTTTTGCTTATATAAGTGAGAGTGAAGCATCAATACATCACCAGATATTGTAGCATCACCCATTGCCCATGGATTGGGGAATTCCAACAATCAGCAATGGAAGAATCTGGGAACAGTGCAAGGCACGTCTGCCGCGTCTCCAACAAATCCCAAAATTCCCAGTGGAAACCCCCCTAATTTTATAAGCAAATATGATTTCATAAACTCGTGATTTGGCATGTAAGTGTTTGATCGTATTTACTTGATCATGCGCAGAGAGAAAAGTCTTATTATGAGAAAAGTATTATTATGAGAAAAGTATTATTATGAACACTTTATGTATTCATGCACAATAACTTTTTTTCCTGACTTGTGACAATGCCTGAGAATCTTCTTTTTTTCCCTTAACTCCAGTACCCTCAGTATTTTTCCACTTATATACACGGCTATACTAACTAAGGTTTTATGACTACTTGAGTGTCAATCATCATTATTCATTCTCTTACATTCGTATCACATTTGTATCACACTGGGAAAAGGGTGTGTGTTTTTATGCAGGTCAGCCTAGGAAATGCTTTAAGTGTGGCAAGACTGGCGAGTGCATGCACCATGGTGAAGTGTAACCTGTGTGGGGAGGTTGGTCATGTTAGTGCCAACTGCCAGGTCATTAGGTGTAATTTGTGTGGTCGGATTGGTTATTCCCACAGGGACTGTCCTGACACCTGACATAACATATGCAAAGACTTTCATGATGATGACTTACTGGCAGGGACAGATGACCTGGAGGAGGACGCGTTGGTATCAGGGTCAGTGCCAACAGGGGCAGAGACTCAACATAAAATATCACACAGTGATCCAGCACAAAACCAACCCCAGTCAGATGTAATTGAGGGCAACATGGAGGTGGTCGAAGAGACTGTAGACACAGAGGTTGTCTCTACTTCTGCACCAGTATCCATCATTGGAGACAATAAACAGACTAAAAGAAGGAAAAAAAAGTCCAGCCGTAATCCTGTGGGTGAGTGGACCACTGTCCAAAAGCCAAGTAAGATAAAAGTGGATAGTAGACCAGATGGGACAATGACTGCCAATAGATTCAATGTCTTATCTGAGTCAGACACAGAGGCAGAAATGGAGAATGAATTAAAACGTATGGTGGCTGAATATGATGAAGAACCAGATGATGATCCTCCCTCTAAAAAGAGACATATTCAAGTTGAGAGACAGTCCGATTCTGACATGGAAACTGGTGGTCAGAAAGAATACTCAGACTTTGATTTATGTTTCTTGTACTCTGTCTTACTCTGATGGCTGATTTTCACCTTAAAGTCATCTCAAGAAATGTAAGTAGCATCAAGGCGAGGAGAACAAGGTATGCTGTATATGAACATCTGAAGTATTTGGATGCTGATGTCCTCTTCTTGCAGGAGACCCATCTAAATACTTTGGGACGTGTACGAAAGGCAGAGAGAGAATGACAGTCTGGTCCTTCCTTCTAGTCACTGGCTTAACACCAATCATGTGACCATACATAGATTAACGGAGGTTTCGATGGGAAGATGTATAGTTCTAGAGATTACTATCCGAGGTAGAAGGCTCCGGCTCGTTAATATCTATGGTCCACAGACAGTGACTGAGAGGATTAACCTTTTCAATGAGGTTGAGCAATACCTGTTCACATCTGTGCCTTTGATCATGGCGGGGGATGTTAATGCCACTATGACACCCAGTGACAGACCTTACTAGAGACTCTATTGTCCTGAACAGGATGATTCTTCAGGCTGGTCTGTCTGATGTGTTTGTGTGTGGTGGTAGAAAGCCAAAATTTACTTATTCATGTGCTGGCAGAAGCAGTCGGATAGACTTAGCTCTAGTGAGTCCTCCCAAAAGCATCAGTGAGAGGAGTGAAAACGTAGTTCCTTATTCTGATCACCTGACCTTGTATTTCTGTTTGGGAGCCACTAAGCACCCTGACGTTGGAAGAGGGTTATGGAAACTCAACTCCAGTCTCTTGGATGATCCTTATGTCCAGAGCTGCATTCACTCCCTTCTTCAGGGTCAGCTAGACAGAGTCAATTTTTATGACATCATGGCTGACTGGTGGGAGGATGTCAAGGATGAGATCAGATCCCTCTTAAGGAGACTGTTTTTTTAAGAAAGGGAAGAGTAAGTATAGCCAGTATCTTCATCAAATAGCATTTATCATGTAGAGAAAGTGAATACAAGGCATTTACTAATGTATTGGGATTGTCCATTTTGCCTCCTTTGCTGGCTTGATTCATTTTCCATCACATAATACACTGCTGGTTTCCAGGGATTACAACCACCCTTCAATCCAGCAGCGGTGGATGTGCTTGTACAATATAGATAAAGTCGCTGGCCTCTTTAGTGGCTGGGACTGCGGGAGTGTGTATAGGCTGGCGTTTTTTCCTATACTGTGCAAGCATGTCCACCACTGCTGGATTACAGGGTGGTCATAACCACTGGATACCAACAATGTATAATGTGATGGAAAAATTAATCCAGACAGCAAAGGAGGCAATATGGACAACAACAATAAATTTGTAAGTGCCTTGTATTAACTTTCTCTACATAAGATATGTTATTTTCTCAAGTGAGACAACCCCTTTAAGATTCCCACACTATTACTACTATCCCCTTCTCACTGGACATGGATGGCACTCAGACCCAGGGTTAAAGGACCTATACGTTTACCAAACCTACATTAGAGTTGTGCCTAACAGAACACAATCTAAGGCCTGTTTTACATGAGCAATATGTGTAACGCCCCAGAGGTGCATTGCCACTTCTGCACCCTGCCACTATTTGATCCTAATGTCCTCCTATATATTTATTTCCAGGTCTTGCAAAAATGTGTGTTCATATTTCTTGTTATGTAACTGTTCAAGTGTAATATGGTTCACCAGCAGATGGCGGCAAACATGGCAGAGCTATCTTACAGAGAATGGAGCTTTCTATTCCATTCTAACACCCCCCTCTGTGGTGTGGTGGGCGTGTTCCACTTGCTGCAGGGATGGTGGATTTCTAGTGAGAGTTAGTTCAGTCTAGCCTACCCCTTCTAGGGGAGAGGTCGAGTTCAGCTTACCCCCTTCTAGAGGAAAGTTCATCTGACCCCGTGCTAGGGGAAGGAAGCAGGAGCCTGTCCCTGCTAGACGAGCCCTGTCTAGATCAGCTGGAGCACCTTCAGCTCAGCTGGATCTGGAGGCCACAGAAAAAAGCCTCTGAAGCCAGGAGTAAAGTTTTCCCTGGACAAAGTTAGAGACAGATCAGCCCACAGAAAGTGATGTACAGCATAAAGAAGAAACTGAGTTTTATAGCTATCCTGTTAGCACAGCAGAGCCAGAGAGCAACAGATGTAGCAGAGAGGAGTTTGTCTGCCACAGTTAATGCCAAAGCCTGCTAGAAACCAAGATAAAGTATGTAAACTGTTTGGAGAAGTATTTAATGAAAAGTAAAGCCGTTATCAACTTCATCACAAGGTCTGGACTCAATTTATTTCATCATCCCCTTCATCCACTATACCTTTTTTCTGCATCAGAGCAAATGCCTGGGGTTCCAGTATGTCCAGGTAGGAGCACAGTGACACATGCACATCACCATTAAGGGACATTTAGGCCCCCCTACACCACTCTGGCATTCCTACACCTGGGTACCACCATATCACTAAAATGTGCCCTGTGCCCTTGTTGCTTCACTGCAACTGGCGTTACAACAAAACAAGTAACTTTTTCCTTCTTAAAGGGAACCCTAGCAGCGGCGATGCTGCATACGGAATGTGTCAGGATCTGTTCAGTGAAAAACAAGTTGAGTCAGTTTTGTCTGCAACTGCGTTCAATGTTTCAGTATTTGTCCCATCAGAATTGCGTGTATTTTACATCTGTTTTCAGGCACTTGAAGAAAAACTGAAGGATAACACCCAGCATCTCCCAGCAACCATCAGTGAAAATGTGCTGCATCCGGACACCATGCACGTGCTGTCAGTTTTCAATAGACTAGTCTTGTGTAAAAAAACGGATAAAGATAGAATATGTTGCAATTTTTCTTGAACGGACAGCTGGTCACAGAAACCCAATGCTCATGTGCATGAACCCGGTGAAATTAAAAGGTCAGGGTACAGTCCGGTGGCTCTCTCCCCTTTGTCCATTAAATGCACATACATGTTTGTCTAAGCTGAAAGTTTATGAGGCAGTTGTGAAGGAGTCAGGAGAAATAGTTCAGCCAACAGCTATTAAATGTGTATGGCCGCCCTAAGGCAGCAATAGTAGGGTTCCACAAGGCTATATTATGAAACCATTTCAGCATCCAGGCGACAGCCACAGTACCTGGACCACTTATGGTTCTTCTGAACCAGACTTCAACTTTGGTTGTAGTGCAATGTCAGGCTCACCTGTGCACCCAGCTTGTGACTAATTATTAACAGCATGCCAGACTGTTACCATAGTGGCTGAGAAACATTTGATTTATCGACTTTCATTCTGTGTTAACAGTTACGAAGATGTTTCCTTTTGTAATACTGCCCCCTTGTGGTCAGTCTCGATTTATTTCAACTTTTTTGTTATGTTTTCTTTTATTTTTTTGCATGAAAGCTCTGACACCATTTTCAAAGTACGTTATGCAGGAAAGGTTTAATTGAACAACATGTTTTTATTCTGAACAGTAGCATAAGAATCTAATGAGTGGTCAGGGCCGATCCTAGGGTCACAGGCGCCTGGGTGCAGAAATATTTCTGGCGCCCCCACATGGGCGTGGTTATCTTACTAACTCCTCCCCTTTACAATGTTTCTATGGCAACAACTTCAGCCCCCACCCCCTTGCAGTCTAGGGGCGGAGCCAAACCCGGAAGCACAATTGAGGGGCAGGGCCAGCCACCAGTAAGATAGGAAGGCTTCAGCCAACACACAAGCTTTGCAACAATATAGGAAGCTACAGAAAAGTCTTATAATATCCTCAGTGGATCTCAACCTCCCAATCCTCCACACCCTGTACAGGTCAGTGCCCCCGAAATTGCACTCACAGTTCTCCAGCAACTCTGGCAAATACCACCTATTCCGTACAGGGTGGGTTTACATCTGCGTTATGCCATTCCGTTATAGGTTCCGTTTCAAACGGAATATAACGGAATGGCCAGATGGAATGCAAAACGGAAACCTTTAAGGGTCCATTCACACGTCCGTTGTTTCTTTCCTGATCTGTTCCGTTTTTTGCGGAACAGATCTGGACCAGTTCTGTACCCATTCATTTTCAATGGGTCCTGAAAAAAAATCTGAAATTGAGCTGTCCGATTTTTTTCAGGACCCATTGAAAATGAATGGGTCCAGATCTGTTCCGCAAAAAACGTAACAGATCAGGAAAGAAACAACGGACGTGTGAATGGACCCTAAGAGGCATTCCGTTTTGCTCTGTCCTAATAGAAGTTTATGAGAAAGCATAACGGATCAGTCTGGGTCCCCTTATGCAAGACGGACTTTGTTTTCAGTCTTGCATAACAGGAACCAGATGGATCAGTTTTGATTCCCATAGACTTTTAAGAGGACGGAGAGCAAACGGAAAGCCTCTTGCGGAGTCTGCACTGTACGAGAGAGAGAGAGCAGTGGCTGTGAAGGGAAAAGTACCAGAGCACAATGACAGCCCCAGAGCCTCTCTGCTGCCTGACCAACCGTATGCTGCCACAGCGCCAGCCCAGCCTGCAGGACATCAGAGAGGCCTGGGGTCCACATTATAGCACCACTACATTTACTTATTATCAAAAAGCATCATACATAACCAAGCAAAAGCCAGAATATAATAAAAGACAAAAACATTAAACTACATTTATAATAAAACAATTTACTTACAAAAGAAGCGATTCAGTCGTCTGCTGTACCGTCCTCTGCTTGCTTCCACTGATTATGTGCCCTCCTTTCTGTCTCTCCTCAGTGCGCAGGGGCACTGTTATGGGGGATCTGTGGATGACAGTATGACACACTGTTATGGGGGATCTGTGGATGACAGTATGACGCACTGTTATGGGGGATCTGTGGATGACAGTATGACGCACTGTTATGGGGGATCTGTGGATGACACACTGTTATGGGGGATCTGTGGATGACAGTATGACACACTGTTATGGGGGATCTGTGGATGACAGTATGACACACTGTTATGGGGGATCTGTGGATGACACACTGTTATGGGGGATCTGTGGATGACGCACTGTTATGGGGAATCTGTGGATGACAGTATGACGCACTGTTATGGGGGATCTGTGGATGACAGTATGACGCACTGTTATGGGGGATCTGTGGATGACACACTGTTATGGGCATCAGTGGATGACGCACTGTTATGGGGGATCTGTGTATGACGCACTGTTAGGGGGCATCTGTGGATGACGCACTGTTATGGGGGATCTGTGGATGACACACTGTTATGGGCATCAGTGGATTACACACGGTTATGGGGGCATCTGTGGATGACACTGTTATGGAACTTATGGGGACATCTGTGGGTGACACACTGTTATGGGGCATCTGTGGATGACACTGTTATAGGTGGCCGGGGGGATCTGTGGATGACACACATATATGGCAGGCAGCGCAAGCATCTTGTGCTATATAAATGTGTCATCATCCACATATCACTTCTCCTCCCCCCCCCCCCCCATAACAGTGTCCCACCCTATTGTAAGACGTCCGTTCCTTTATGTAAGTGAGCTATTGAGCTTGTAAATAAACTTGTGCAAAGTATATGAGTAGTTAGTAACTACTCATATAGTTTGCAGTTTGCACAAGTTTATTTACAAGCTCAATAGCTCACTTAGGGCTCTTTCACACCTGCGTTATAGTCTTCCGGCATAGAGTTCCGTCGTCGGGGCTCTATGCCGGAAGAATACTGATCAGGATTTTCCTAATGCATTCTGAATGGACAGTCCGTCCTTCAGGATGCATCAGGATGTCTTCCGTTCCGGAACGGAACGTTTTTTGGCCGCAGCAAATAGCGCAGCATGCTGCGCTTTTTGCTCCGGCCAAAGATCCGGAACACTTGCAGCAAGGCCGGATCCGGAATGAATGCCCATTGAAAGGCATTGATCCGGATCCGGCCTTAAGCTAAACGTCGTTTCGGCGCATTGCCGGATGCGACGTTTAGCTTTTTCTCAATGGTTACCATGGCTGCCGGGACGCTAAAGTCCTGGCAGCCATGGTAAAGTGTAGTGGGGAGCGGGGAGCAGCATACTTACCGTCCGTGCGGCTCCCGGGGCGCTCCAGAGTGACGTCAGGGCGCCCCAAGCGCATGGATCACGTGATCGCATGTACACGTCATCCGTGCGCCTGGGGCGCTCTGACGTCATTCTGGAGCGCCCCGGGAGCCGCACGGATGGTAAGTATGCCGCTCCCCCGCTCCCCACTACTACTATGGCAACCAGGACTTTAATAGCGTCCTGGGTGCCATAATAACACTGAAAGCATTTTGAAGACGGATCCGTCTTCAAATGCTTTCAGTACACTTGCGTTTTTCCGGATCCGGCGTGTAATTCCGGCAAGTGGAGTACACGCCGGATCCGGACAACGCAAGTGTGAAAGAGGCCTTACATAAGTTACTATCTTATCTAATATAATCTATCACTAATCATCACTATTCAGTATTCACTCTAACTTACTGCCTGGGACAGTCAGGAGTCAGGACTCAGTCAGGAGGACTCCAAATGTATTCTCACAGCACAACTTAGTACAAGCCAGTTGGCACTACTAGGGCGCAGGGGCGGGCACTGGCAGGCAGAAGCTGGTGGCGTGACTGGCGTGGCACTGGCAGTGCTCCAGTCCCGCTCTTCAATATTCAAAATTGGCGGCCGGCGGCAGCGTAACTGTAACGTGACGTGACGTCACTCACTAATTTACGTCGCAGTGAGCGACGTTACGCTGCCGGCCGCCGGAAGATGGGAGGCAGTCAGGCAGAGCACGGAGGCAGAGCATAGGAGGCGGACTACAGGAGGCGGACTACAGGAGGCGGACTACAGGAGGCGGTCTACAGGAGGCGGTCTACAGGAGGCGGTCCCAGTCACTCTCACACGTGAGTCACGTCAGTATATGTGTGTGTCTGTGTCTGTTCTTTGTGTCACAGTGGGCTGGCAGGAGGCGGAGCGGAGCAGTCACAGACAGTGACAGGGGTGTGAATTGATAGGCCATACCCGGCCGGCAGTCACGGACTCGTCACTGTCACGGCACACCCCCGGCCCCACTCGAACCCTGAGGCTGAGGCGGCCCGGCCCACCGGGCGGTCCGGAGGTGGTTAAAAAAAAAAAAAAAAGTCAAAAAAAAAAAGTCCCGGCGGCTCGCTCGGCGCCTTTCGGGTGACAGCGCTGGGGTGCGGGGCACCCACTGCACCCCGTGTAGGATCGGCCCTGTGAGTGGTCCTTGACTGTAGAGTAGAGCCGCACCAAAGTGACAGTGGACCAGTCCTGCGTGAAAAACTGTTTTTTGTCTGTCCTGCTTTGTCCTGGTCTTTGTATGGGTACACCCAACCATAGGCTGCCCTGCTGACTCCTTGGGGTTGAACCAGCAGTGAGTAAGGATATTGCTCTGTGCAGGGCCGGTGCAAGGATTTTTGCTAACGCAAGCAAAGCTACATTTTGGTGCCCCCCCCTTCCCCTCAGCTCACCTGGCCATGGTCCCACCTGCAGCAGCTGGCTTCTCCTCTGTGTGGTCCCGGTATCTTCTCTCTGCTTCAGACAATCGCTGGTTTGAGGACCGTATATTTTTCGCCCTCTAAGATGCACCTAGGTTTTAGAGGAGGATAATAAGAAAAAAATATTTTCCATTACACCTCAGGTCAGACCACCAATCAGACCCCAACGTTAATCAGACCTCAGATCAGACCCCCAATGCCTCAGATCAGACATCAGCCCCATCCATCAGCCCCCCATGTCAGCCATTAGCTCCTCCATGTCAGCCATTAGCCCCTCCATGTCAGCCAATAGCCCCCCATATCAGCCATCAGCCCCCAATGTCAGCCATCAGCCCCCCATGTAAGCCATCAACCCCCTATGTCACATTTCTCCCCATCCATGTCAAATCACCCCTTATGTCACATCAGTCCTCCATGTCACATTTCTCCCCCTCCATGTAACATTTCTCCCCCTCAAGGCCTCAATGTCACATTTTTTCCCCTCCGTGTCAAATCAACTATGTCACATCAGCCCTCCATGTCACATTTCTCCCCCTCCTTTTCACATTTCACCCCCTCAATGTCACATTTCTCCTCCAAACCATGTCACATCACCCCTTTGTGTCACATCTTGATTACATCATTACCCCCTATTGTGTCACATTTCAGTCCCCTCCATGGCACATCACCCCCCCCCGGCCGGACCTGGCCCCATCCCCATGTCACAGACTACAGACATTGTCCCCCCTCCCATCATGTCACAGTCACCATCCCCCCCTCCTTTATTGATTGTGGTGTAATAATTTTTTAAAAACACATTTATGCCGTGCACTCTGGCGCTAGTGCGCTCATCACCTACCCACCTGTCCTGCTGCTATGGCAATATGGCTGTGTGAGAGTCAGACTCACAGACAAAGTCAGATCCAGTCCCTGCTGCCGCCAGCCACTCACACCCCCTGGCCTGACCCCGTGACCATGTTGCTGTGGGCAGGCTGGGGAGAGCGGCGCAACTCACAAGTAAGTGATAAAAAAAATTAAGAAAAGAAGGTTCATTTTTTCGCCCTCCCCCAGGGTGCGCCCTAAGGCAGCCGCTTGGTCTGCCTTATGGTAGCACCGGCCCTGGCTCTGTGCCCCATGGGTCCTTATGATGACCACTATGCCACAGGTTTTCACAGATTGCCTGACTACCCAAGGCAGCTTGCAGAAAGCACGTCACACAATATACTGTGCAACAATATGGTCCCAATACCAGGTGGATAACGAAATGCATGTCCTTGAAAGATATTTGGGTCCTGTTTTAAGGACCACTGAACTTAGTTTGTAAGACGAGCAATACCAGCAGTAACTTCACACAGGTGAGCTTTGCCTTACAGTTTACAGTGCAATACTTCAGTTTACACAGGAGGATGTATTATCTGGGCTCCATACTGCCTCTCTTAGCTCCCCCATAACACTTGGATGAACAGGCCTGTTACTATCTTTTGGTCATACTCTCTGTAACTGTTCCACAGCCCGCAATTTACCCAACAATTTATCCTGGACTTTGTTTAGTAAGGGTGAGATACTTCTAGTTTCTTTCCCAGCTACAATGCTTGGGCCTACTTGTGCAGCACCACTTGGCACTATGGATTTTGTGTTCTCTTCCTCTGGCTTAACAACAGTACCATAGCATTTTACTACATCACGCTGCTTCGGCTCCTTGACACACTCCGCCATGTGGAGTGCTTAGTGCTTAGGCCTCCTTTGTTTGCACTGATTGGGTTTCCCTGGCACCTCAGGTGGTAACCTCGCACACCCTTACTGGTGCCAAATGCTTCTCCTTTTAACATTTCTACAGACTCTTCCTAATAGGGTTCTGGCTCCATCAGCATCACAACGATCACCAGCACATCAGCATCAGGCTTTGCATGGTCTTGCACTGAAGTTTGATACCTTCTCCTTCTACAAGTTGGCAGCTGGGAAATCATGTTTACTGGTGGTTTCAGGTGTATAACAAATCTGAGTCAGTGTGAGGATAGACAACAACAGGGTGACAAAAAATAACCTCACAAGTATTTAACATAAGGGGGGGATATATGAGTAGCCCCTTGCACCCTAATCATGCAGTTCCTCTATTGAATGGATGGCTACATGGGCTCTCAACAGACAATAGAAAATGGTATAGGACAAACATGACTGGGCCTGCTCCATTCAAAGGCCCCAAAGCCGCTGCATAGTCTTCTTCTGTGGTATGTACTGTACACCCTTGATTATTACATTAATTCTTTACCACAGTTGGTACTTTGAATTTTTATACCTTTTTATTTTTTAAATAATGTTTTTCACTTATTTTTAGCCTCCCTAGGGGACTTGATCAGGCAATCGTCTAATCGCTTCTACTATAGACTACAATGATTTACCATTGCAGTCTATGGCAGAAGGCCAAGGCTGCCATAGAAACCGAAAGGCCCCCATGATCTCACTGCAGGGAAGCCGTTCAGCCACCAAGAGCACTCAGATTCTGGGGTCACAGTTGATTGTTACAGTAAGATTTTGTTAAGGGTACTGAACTGCAAACAGCAGATATAAAGGAATGCTTTCAATAATACATGTCTCTGAGTCCCAGGGGTGCACCTCCAATGAGGCCAGGTGAGGCGACTGACTCAGCTGGCGAAACCTGGAGACAGGGACATTCTGTCCATTCAATTACAGACCTCCCAAGTGTCCCCCTTTTGGATGGACAGTACCTACTTTTGACCAAAGTCCCTATGTCCCTCTTTGCTCCTTAAATGTCCCTCTTTTTGATCTGAGGGATAGATTTGCATTATTACATTTACAATTTTGACCCATAAAGTGTTTATCTGGTTCATATCTGTATATTAGACTCCATCTTGTATATCATGTAATTAATAGTGTTGGGCGAGCATGCTCTGCCGAACACAAATTTTAATCGAGCATCGCTATACTCGGCACATTGTGGTGTTTGGCCGAACACTGCGTGTGCTCGAGCGCGATGCTCGAGTCTCCTTCCTGCACATTTGTGTGGAGGTACTGGCATGTACTGTAATGCTGTATCCATCTTGGCTACTGGCATTGCAGTGATTGGCTGGCCAGAACGCATCATCGGGTGCACCCGATGACATATGTCCGGCTCGGTCTTAGTCAGGGAGAGCTGTGCTGAAGAAGTGACAGAAAGTGTAGGGAGTGAATTAGTAATATTTTATTGAAAAAACTTGTTATTGAGCCAAAAGTCGTTTTAAGGACTATTGTTGTGTAACATCCTGAAGTATGTCACTAAAACTACTGTCACCCAGCTACATGATGTTAAGTGTATATGTGTTATCATCCTGTGTAATCTTATATTGCATTTTCCAGTATATGGATTTCCTATGACTGTTTTATGTAAATTGCTGTAATTCTTCATGTCCACCAGTAGGTGGCGGCAATGTGTAGGCAGTCTATAGACAGTTTAGTATTTCTAGCCTGGAATAGTCCATTCCAGTCTAGGCTCCCCTGTATGAGCATAAGTGGGACGCTCCCATGTCCTGTATCATGAGGAGGAGAAGGAAGTCTAAAGAGTGTACCAACTACCCCCTGTTGGGGTAGGTTGTGTTGATAGGAGCTCCCAGAACCAGGGATCCCAACCCTGGATCCAACCTCGACTGAGGCCAGGATCTACCTTCCCAGCCTGAGCCATCCGTCTCAGCTGGTCGACCAGAGAAGCAGCCATCTCCAGCCTCCAGGAAGAAGCATACCCTGTGAGCCAAGCTGTGAGTACATTTCCCAAGTCCAGGAGAAGCCAAATTCCTCCTCAGCTAGTCAGGCCCATACCAAGCAGAAGACAGACAGAGCAGAAGGCAAATACCTGCCAGACACTTTAGGCATATGATCTGAAGCAGAGAAGATATAAATTCCTGCCACATATTGCCAATACCTGCTGGGACCCAAGGCTATTGCTGTAACTTGTTCGGATTTAAAGCTGCATTAAGTAAAGACGAGTTGGACAACATCTCCTGTCTGGATCTCAATTATTTCATCAAAAATCCTATTAACAGCACTCAATTTATTGCATGTGAGCCAGGATACAGGAGTCCAGCCATACCAAGGTAGGAGACACCATTGACACTACACAGAGACATTATCCCCCCCCCCTGGCATTCCTCACCTGGTATTTGAGCTATTCCATCTTAAAGGGCCCTGCTACAGTACCTGCGCAAGCTGCAATTGGCGTCACAAACTATTACACATAATAACTGACCCACCGCATAGCAACCCCACTGTACCGGTGTCCTGCTTACTGCAGTTGTATCTGGCAGCCATATAATTATTAGCGCAACCTGCGCTAAATTGCGTGCAGTTGTTAGTGCTGCTTCTGATAGTGACACAACCTCTGCTACATCTTTTATTTTACATTTGCACAGCCTAAATATCTGTGACATTCAGCACAATTGTTTGGCCGCTGGTGACAGCAACATTACCAGTACTACATCTCCTGTATAACGTTTGTGCATCCTAAATATCAGTGACATTAATTCAGTGTCATATTTTATTAGCCGCTGGTGACGGTGACATTACTTGTGCTATTCCTCCTGTATAACGTTTGTGCATCCTAAAATTATCTGTGACATTCAGTGTACTTTTTTTATAGACGATGCGGACAGCGATATTATCTGTGCTACATTACCTGTTTAACGTGTGCGCATCCTAAAAATATCTGTGACA